>NW_028324226.1:3333333-3636363 GCF_054372755.1 Phalangium opilio
GAGGTTAACTATTTGCATACGTTTATAAGATATGTTCCATAAGTATGACACGTCCTATACTTAGTAGTGCTTACTGAGAGCTAATTCGAGAACGACAAGCGAGAATTGATTACACTTGGTTTTGCAGTCCAAGTCAAGGTTTGTGGGTTGATTGTTGAGGAGTATCGAACAGTTATACTGTAGAATTCTCCCCAAGGTCCGATGCCCATTTGAATTTAGTTTGATGACCAAGAGAGCATTCAAAAAGGAATGAGCCTGGGAAGAATCATGTTAGAAAACTAATATATTAAGCGGATACAAAGTGTCATCCTTCTTCTATTATCCCCTTCTAATTTTACTTAAACAATGGTGGTAGGACCGATGCAGTACAATGGGATGGTTCTATGGGAAATCAATTTTGAATCGAAAATGTAATTTCAATGACATTTTGCCCTAAGGGTCACCGTTTACAAGTTATTATAAGAGTATTTGACCGAGGACCCTTTAAATTTAAGTAACTAGAAACTGTAAGACAATGCTTACTTAATTAAGGGGTCATCCATAAAACACTCTAATAGGTGGTCATAGAACCCTTTTTTTGACCATCCTGTGTAGGAAGAGATTGTTTTCCCTTCAGTTGAATATTATTGAAAAACGTAAATAGATTCTTTGTTTTATGAATAAAATGGGAGGGGGCGTAATGCAGGTGATTCCACTTCCGATACTAGTCACTTTTAACTTCCGGTAATGTCTGAATTGTCTATAAGAGAGTCAGCTCAAGAGAATGAGATTTTGTAATATAGTTTCCGGTATAGCATTTATTCAGGATACTTAAATAGACTCAGGAAATGTTTTGGTCCTTCCCATTTTAGGAAGGAGGAACGAGATATCGTTCTATTATAGAAAATGTATAGCTTTTTTCCCCCAAAAGAAATCGATTCAATTTTCGAGAGCGTCTCTCTTTCTCTTTCGTTTATACCTTTTTGGAACTTCTTTGCTCGTTATTCTTTCTTGGCGAAGTACCTTTTAATTTTTTAACTCATCTTGCTTATAGCTTTTTTGCGGTTGAAGGGTATCAAGGGGTTTTTAAGAGTACGATTGGGTATCATTTATCGCCACAAACTACGATTACCTTGATGGGATTTTTTTGAAAACAAACTTGCCGAGGGAGAAAGGATGAGTTTTGGATAGATTTAAAGGAACACTAGCAACTAAGGCACGCGTCATTACCGCTTTTCTTGCTTTTTGGGCCGTCATTTTAAAAGATGGCGGCGTCTTTAACACCCAAAAATCCTGTGACGTGTTTAAAAGACCTAAAGCTAAGCTTAGGCCTAATCTTAAGCGTAATGTTATTGCTAAGCCTAGTTGAAACTTTAAATGAAAACGAGCTCGCTATCGGATTTTTAAATTATTTCAAAAATTTGTATCTTGCAGTGAAATATTAACCGATTTTATCAAAGCTTGTTTTATTTCAAAGAGAAAACATCCCCTACCTCATTAAATCGTATTTAAAAAGTGCATTTTTAATAAGACTTGCCTTTTATGTACAGACGTTTAGACTGGGCGTTGATTAACAGAACTTTTACTTGCATAGATAATTAGATATAGACACATCCAAAGAGATGGTACAATTGGTTCATAATAAGAAATAATACTTCTGATATATCTGTTAATGACTCTGGTAGCGTTGAATTTAAAATTAAATCAATTTAATTAAGAGTAGTCTGGGTATGGATTACTGGGGAACGTAAAGCTATAACAATTAAAATCTAGGAATGCTCAGGAACTTTTGCCACCTGTACTTTCTCACACACCTTTATAGCGGAGGAGAACGTAGAAGTAGCTGTAAGGTATTTATTGGAAACTAAGTATACTGGAAAATAAAATATAACACCTGAGTTAAAATATTAAATAAATCTATGTAAATAATTGTTCTTCCTCACAAACCGTTATCGGCTTTGAAATTGAAGCGGAGGACAGGTTAGAAGCATAGCTACCTGTAACGCATTTATTGGATAGTAAATAAAATATAACACCTGAAATAAATTAATAAATCTTTGCAAATTATTGTTCAAGTCAAAGTAGAGATAAATACCCCAGACAGTTTGGCTTCATCTAATCGGTCTTGCAATAAAATTAAAGCGGGGGAAAGGGTAGAAGTAACTGTGACATATTTATTGAAAACTAAACAGGATGTTTCTGATAAGTCTAGCATAAATTAAGTAAAGTGTTCTTTTGGATTTCGAGCCGAAAATATAATTTATACGTTATTTTTGCCGTTAGGTCCACTGTTTTTTTGGGTTATAATTGAAATGCGTTTTAGTGATGACCCCTTAAAGGGAGGGTGAAGTGGAAAATCAAGTGATTTTTTATCGACTCTTCTACATATTTTAAGACCAGTCTGCGTAGTGAAACATGCGGGAAATACCTCCGAATCATTTTAAAATTCAAATTAGGTTCAGATTTTAACGATAATTTTAAATAAGGACCTCTGATTAACCAATCGCGTAACGCCCTGCCTCCTTGTTAACATAATTCTCGAGGCACGCTCCATGTCAAATGAAATTTATCGCGAGATTTGATTAAATTTGCCCGCGATGTGACAATCGTGGAGCGAGAGCAACTGGATTTTTGTTAACAGGATGGCAGGACGTTACGCGATTGGTCAGAGGTTCTTATTTCAAATTTTCCATAAAATTTGAACCTAATTTGAATTTTAAAATGAATCGGAGGTATTTCCTGAATGTTTCACTGTGCAGAGTGGTCTTATAATTAGCGGAAGAATCGATAAAAAATCACTTCACCCTCCCTTTAATTAAACTAGAAATCACTGTCTTTCAGTTTCTTAATTAGATTTAATGGGTTATCCGTAAAATACTTCATCCAATTATAACTTGAAAATAGTGGCCCGGACGGCAAGATGTCACAGAAATTACATTTTCGACTCAAAATCGCCAAAAAACATAAATAAACTTCTTTGCAAATGATTGTTCTTCCTCTCAAACGTTGAAATTTAGCGAAGGACAATGTAGAAGTTGTTAGCTGTAACGTATTTATTGGAAGCTATATAAACTACCGGTAAACAAAATGTAACAGCTGAAATAAATAAATCTTCTCAATTTATTATTCAATTCACAAAATAGATAAATACCTCTCACCGTTTGGCTTCATCTATTTGGTCTTACAATGAAATTAAAGTAGAGAATAAAGTAGAAGCAGCTGTATACTATTTATTGCAAACTGTATACAAGGATAAATTAAGGGAGATGTTCTTTGGGAAATCAATTTTGAGTCGAAAATGTAATTTCTATGACTTTTTTTGCCGTCCGGGCCACTGTTTTCGAGTTATGATTTGAGTGTTTTTGGGATTACCCCTTAATTGAATTAGAAATCATTGTCTTAATCAGTTTCTTAATTAAATTTAAGGGGTCATCCGTAAAATAATACGCCATCCAATCATAACTTGAAAACAGTGGCCCGGACGGCAAAAATAACATAGAAATTACATTTTCGACTCAAAATCAACCTAAGAACATTTCCCTTAACTTATGTCAGCCTTATCAGAAACACCCTGTACATACTGTGAAGTAAAACCTACCATCTGAATTAAATAAATCTATACGAATTATTGTTGAATTTTCAGGAAGGATAAATACACCTCAGACAGTTTGACTTCATCTAATAGGCTTCTAATTTTAAAGCTATAAGCCTTCATGCGTTTAAAAACTTTTCTGCTCGCGGAAATTTAAGAGAAAAACAAAATGCGTTGTCGCTTAAGGCCCTTAAGCCTTTCCAAGAACCCTCAAAATTGTATTACCCAAATATGTAAGGAAGGAAATTTTCAAATTTCTCTCTTTGCTTTCAGACAAAACTTTATTATATAAATAAAAAAATTCAAAATGGGGAAAATTATTTTCACCCCTCTCTCGTATTCGAGTGTCGGTGGCAATCTTTCGTTCCTAGAACAGGCAAAAACACCACCTATCACCCATACGGTCACACCTTCATTTTCAAAAAGAAAAGAAAAAAAATTAAACCTTCTGTCACGAACTGACAATATTCGAGACGACTTTGTGAACTACGTCCCTCCACCAGCAGAATCATTTCAATATTAGAATTCAATAAGAGACAATGCAATCCTTGCTTGCCCCCTTTTTTCAATGATTTAGTTTATACCCGGCATCAGAAGCTTATAACCGCCCACCGAAGTTCATAACAAAAGCCTTTTTTTCAACTCTACGTTAGCGTTAAATTTTTCTATAATAAATAAAGAAAAGTTCCACTAGGCCCTAGCAGGGCTAGATTTAATTTTAGAAGTAGGAATGGAGAACGGTTAGTATTTACTTCATTCCGACTCATAGCCCAGTATAGAGCCCCTCCTTCCAACACGAAAGTTGGCTCACGTAAACAACGTTTTGATGACGTTTCTGACGGGGACGGCGAAAAATACGTAATTCCTTTTTACCTCTGTCGCTATGACCCGCCTCTTCTTTCATACCCCTCCGTCCCGTGGAAGGGGGTCCGGGACTTTGACGCGCGCCCAGATTACTCTGTTCTCCATTCCTACTTCTAAAATTAAATCTATCCCTGGCCCTAGCTAAAGGGCATCGTAAACTATTACTCTTAGTAACTGCCATATAATATACTCCTGACTTCATGGAGGCTTGCTCACCGTGCTCACGTGACAAAAATAACTGGTGGTAAGAAGGTATAAGTACTTTTGGGCACGTTAACTTGACATTTTCATGATGAACGGAGTGTATTTGCATTTTAAAGCAGTTTTCTTTTTCGGAGACTGTGCTTAGGGTAACTTCGAACGTCGACGGGGTAAAGTGAGATAGATTTTATACAACTTGTACACTAGAGTTTGTCAAGAACCCATTTAAGATCTGAGAACGTATGAATTGTAATAGAGCGCTTCTACTTCAAAGCTCGGAAATGATATATACAGGGTGCTGCCAGAGATGTGTGACTTAAAATGACTCCTCCCCTTTCCACCAAAATGGCGCCGAACTTCACAGAGTGAAAGGCTCCTGATTGGCTAAGTGGGGGCCTGACGCTTAGTAGGGGAGTTTTTCACCCCTTGGCCCACTCCCTATAGGTTAATGTTATAAAAGTGCTTCAAAATCATTTATTCTAGACTGTAATTATCTTGTCATGCGAAGTTTTAAGCAAAGTAAGCCAATAAAAGTATACAGGGTGTTTCTGATAAGTCTGCCTACAATTAAAAGGTGTGTTTTTAGTGTCAACATTTATTTATACAGAGGTATGGGCTTTCAAACATTGATTGGCCCTTGAAACAAGGAAATGATCACGAATGTGGAGTGATTAGCCTTATTTTACCAGCGTAAGCGCACTTCTACCCAATTAGTAGGACACTTCGTAAAGCTAGAGACTTAATAAGAGCTAGTTCGAGAACGACGCGAGAATTGACTACACTCGGTTTTGCAGTCCATCTTACTATTTAGTCTGTCCTCACCAGGCGTTATTTTACGAGAATCTATGACGTTTCACTACGTCACTTCACGACAAGCTCTCAGTAACCAGTGAGAAGACTTATGGAAAATATCTTATGAACTTATGCTACACGCAATTAAAACCAAATTACTGGATAATTTCGTGTTAAACTACTTCTGAACTGGTAATTATATCCCGATATGGTCAAATATACCTCGACAGTATACCTGTATGGGTTTTATACGGTATATCATCAAACGCCGCGATTCTTCGCTTGAATGTTTTTCAACCTTGACTTAAAATTTACTCATAACTGCAGTTTATCGATAATTGAATCCGTCCTGGGTAAAATGGGTTTTAAGGTTAGTGGTTGGGGGAAGGGGGAGGGGCTTAATGGATTGACGTGACTCACGGTATATCTCGAGATTCTCCAGTGAAAGAATTACTCAATTTTATTTAAATTAATTTAAAAGGAAAACACTTTTGCTTGCAAAGCGAACTTTAAATTCTTCAAGGCTCTTTTCCAAAGTTTCTTTTGTATTTTTCGCTAAAACAAACTGCGTTTTCAAACCTCATTATTTATTGCTCATCGTTTAAATTTTAAACTAACTTCCAAAAATGTTTTCTTTCATTGAGAATTTTAATAAATTTTTAAGAATTTTAAGTGAAAAGGCTAGAAAATGACGTATTGTACGTAAATAAATTGTTAATAGAAACTTTTCTAAAGAGTGGACTGTCTGCTTCATCAAGAAGAGATATCTAGTTTATTAGGGAGAAGGTATAAGATGCCTAAGTATTCGCGTGCCATACTCCCCCTTTCAAAATACAAGAGGGGAGACGTAAAAGGAGGCCGGGCTATTTCGCCTCTCCTCAGTAGGAAAATACGTAATTTTCCCGTCATTCGCGTCGTGCTGAGGTGAGTTTTCAAGAACCAATGAGATGCGGGTTGTAATTTAGAGGCGCGGATTTACTCCGGACCTACGTTTGGATTGGAGATAAAGCTAGAAATGTGGCGAATTTATACCTTCTCCCTAGTAAACTAGATATTGCTTCTTGGCTTCATATAGGCTTAATACGGAACATTGATTGGTATTGTATTTTTACAACAAAGACGTTAGATAGGGCTTTCGAAGTTACCAGTCCATGTTAAAGTCATATCTAACGTCTTTGGAATTTGGATCATGTACATACCCATCAATGTTAGGTCTTAAGAAAACAAACAGGTCAAATTAACGCCCCTGATTGACCTTTGGAAACTCCGGGTCATTGATAGTATAACCGACTTCTATTGGACATTTTTTGATGACACAAACTAAAACTAATTAAACACTCGTAGCTTTGGGAAAATTTAAAAAAGCTAGTACCTTAATAATGTAAACTGTTTGAAGCTTTTTAAGAAGGTACTTTCTAGAAACAAGGTATTGTTTTTTCTTTACAAATGGCTATTTTTCAACCTTTTCAAAGTTGAACGTACTATACCTAAAGTACAAATGAATAACAATGTACTTAAATAATCAAAATCAGGAATAGGAACCACGGAATCGCATTACGTTATTGCCTTTTAAAATAAACCTCTCTATGTAGAGTACTCCTTCATTAGGCATTTATACCATGGATTTCCCTCCATTACCTGAATTAAAATCGGAGGGCCAAAAATAAAATTCTTATTATTAATATTATTATTATTGTTAGGAGCCATACGTCTTTTTAAATCGTTAGGGTATACAGGGTGTTACAAAAAGGGAAGTACAGTGGATTCTATGGTAGAATTGTTCCGCGACATTTTGTCGTCTTATGACTCTGGGTTACACTTTTGAAGTTTTAATTAAATTGTTTTACGGATGACCCCTTAAAATGAAAGACAATTAAAATTTAATTAAGGGGTCATCCCTAAAACACTCTAATCATAACTCTCGTGAATGGTCTCCTTTTACAGCCGTTTAGGCTTTGAGTTGTTCATCAGTTAATCGGAACTTAAATATTGATCAGGGATATATTTAATTTTAGAAGTAGGAATGGAGAACGGTTATTATTTACTTCAGTCCGACTCATAGCTCAGTAATGAGCCCCTCCCTCCAACACGTAACGAAACGTTCAAATTATCTTATTGGCTCACTTAAAGTACGTTTTGCTGACGTTGCTGACGGGGACGCGAGATTCTCCCCCCCCCCGTTCCGTGGAAGGGGGTCCAGGACTTTGACGCGCGCCCAGATTACTCTGTTCTCCATTCCTACTTCTAAAATTAAATCTATCCCTGTATTGATAAAATGAAAGTGAATATTTTTGAGGTCTTGACCGATGCTTATACGGACTTCCAAAAAGTACCCGACGCCTCGACCAGTGTCGGTATAAATGCTCTCTCTCTCCCTCTCGCGTCGAGAATTGAATTCGTAATTCGTTGACTCCGTGGTGGTTTATTGTTGGAATATAAACCGAACCCTTTTTTATTTTCACTTACAATATTCAGTGTGTTTAATACCAAGCCAGTTATATATCCAAAGCCCTAATCATGGCAAAGATTAATTGCAATCTCAACTTGACATAGAACCAACTGAAAGCCCGCGGTCAGAAAGCTAGCTAGGAAAC
Source organism: Phalangium opilio (assembly GCF_054372755.1). Classification (NCBI taxonomy): domain Eukaryota; kingdom Metazoa; phylum Arthropoda; class Arachnida; order Opiliones; family Phalangiidae; genus Phalangium; species Phalangium opilio. The sequence continues at coordinate 3,341,356 of NW_028324226.1, forward strand.
TTACAATCATTGGTTGGCCTCGTTTAAAAGGTCAACGCCCAATCCTCGACCTTTTCGACGCTTGTTTTGTCACCACTCTTATTATACTTTTCATTTCCCCTTCACGTTTTTAATTATAAATAGCCGCCTTCTATTAGTTTTCATTCGTAGTTTGCCGCAAATGATTAACAGTAAACATCTTCCCGTATCTTTAACTTTATTGCAAATTACGCCTGGAATTGCGTATTGATTAATATCATTTCCAAAGGTCAATAGAAACAAAGGCATATTATTGGGTTTTGTTTGGAAGACGTTGGTAACTTTAAGATTGAAAAGGGGTACTATAGTGTTTTTTCTTGTTTTTTCCATCGAAACACTTTCTGAAAGTTTTTCTTTTAGCCTAAGCAAGGCCGCTAGTCAGAAAACTCAGAATGACACTCTTTTGTTTTTTACTGGATCGAGGTTCTCTCGTGTGTGTTTGGATATTTTATAAACTCCCTCGTTACAGCCTTGACGTTCCGCCCTAGAAATTAATAACTTTTCTTATTTATTGTCAACGTTATTGTCTTTCTATCGAGTTACTTCATATTTTATTAAAATTTACTTTGGACGAGTTTATTTTCGTTTCCTAGGGGGTTTTAAAGGGTTACGTAATGGTTTCGTAACGTTTTATCTTTGCGAAAACGATTCGAAACTTAAGAAAAGCAAAGAAAAGAGAAGAGAATGGGGTTTTAATCAAAATATCATTGAAAGTGAAGGTGAAGAGATTTCCAACGAGTTATAGGGCGGAGTTTGTAAACAATCGAACAGTTGAGTGTTTGGTTTTTAGGGTAGAATAGGGTAAATATTGTATAATTAAGCGATTTTGTGGTTTTCGTTTTTAGAACTCTATAGAGCGTCTTTAGACCATGTTTGTTTGTAGAATTTTCAATAGATTTTTGCATTAAAGAAATAAAATTGTGAAGGTTGAAGGACCCGTCTCTAATCTTTTAGGTGTTGAATATTGAACAATATTTTTAATTTATAGGTTTAGGCCGTTATATAAACTTAAATCGATCCTTTTACATTTATTTGTATTTTAACCTTACATTCGGAGCTATATTTTCCATATTTTTCTTAATTGTTTTTGGTTTTAAATGCCCTCTTTTCACTCCAAGCTTAATGATTAATCATCCATGTTTTAACGTTTTATGACATGTTCATATAAATATAATATTTAAATGGTAAACGGTAGCCGGTAAGCGATCAGCTTGCACAGTGGTTTAGCATCAGACCACATGTTTCGTCGAACCCTAGCCATAGCAATGGTAACTCTGTTAACAATACATAGTTTGCAGACTAGGAGGATTCACACCATTTACACAGGGAGGCCAGGCTTCACGTGTTACACAAGGCGACCTGACTCACTAGGTGAGTTGAGTCTAAAGCCTGGCCTCCTTGTGTATATGGTATAAATCCTTCTAGTCTGTAAAATATATATATATATATAAATAAATTTACTAGTCATGTTCCTATTTACTAATCATGTTTTTCAATTTAAATGCTTTTATAGCGTTACAACCAGATAGATAGATAAACAAAGCAGGTTCTTAATTATTATAATCCATTTTAATCAAGCCAGGGAACAATGACGTGTACCTCAAGGAATGTCCAAGGCTTACGTTAAAATTCGCATTATGTCTTAAACTTACTATTTTTGATAGAGTAATCATTGTATTAAGTAAATGAAGCGCCTTCTCTCCGCGATAATTAAGGAATTAAGGAAATTTAGCGGCAACACCGAAATTTTCAGGAAAGAAAAAGAAGCTGGGGGTTTATTTTTAATTTGAAAAAGCTTAATAGCGCTACACTTCCCCACGACCTCCCTTTTTCCTACCTTCATCTTCTTCTTAGGTTTTTAATTCTTTCAGGCACCCGTCTTTTTCTTCATTAGTTGGTGTGTGTCCGCTATGGGACTTCATTAACTAAGATTGATTAATGACTCTGACAATCAATAGTCAGTAGTTGGGGTTGGGGGGGGGGCACCTCTGGCTAACTCTATAAACCTCTCTTCAAACCAAAGCTTCACCAACTACTTTTTTTCTTGGTTTTTCTTCTTAGTTTTTGACAGAAGTAAGTAATACGAAGTTATCATATCACTTTAAACAGAAGTTTATGACTTCACTAACTTCTGATTTAAATAATTCCTAAAATTGTCTGGTTTTACGACGCGATGGGTTTACTGTTTTTTATTGACGTACGTCAAAAAGGCGCGTTCAGTAGCACGTACCGGAGAGATAGGAGTGTGTTGATCGGTTTTTCTTGCTGAACGCAACCATGCAACAACGTCATACCAAGAAGCGATATCTAGTTTACTAGGGAGAAGCTGTAAATTCGCCACTTTTCCAGCTTTATCTCCAGTCCAAACGTAGGTCCGGAGTTAATCCCCGCCTCTAAATTACGACCAGTATCTCAATGGTTCTTGAAAACTCACGTCAGCGCGACGCGAATGACGAAAATTATACGTATTTGCCGACTGAGGAGAGGCGAAATAGCACGGCCTCCTTTTACAAGGTCCCCCCCTTGTATTTTGAAAGGGGGAATGGGACTATGGCGCGCGAATACTTAGGCATCTTATACCTTCTCACTAATAAACTAGATATCACTTCTTGGTTTGACCCAAAGAACATGTTGCCCTTTAATTTATGCCAGAATTATCAGAAACACCTTGTAAAGTGGTATAGAAAAAATTAAAGTTTAAAACAAATTGCAGTAATGGTTAGGCACCCTGCAGTATCCTAAACGTTAAAATGAAAATTAAATTGTCGAAGGTCTTAGCAAATAAATCCTCTCAAATTGAACGTTTACTTCATGGGGTTATCTACTTCTTCTTTTGATCCCTATTTCCGCAAAAAGAGAGAGAAGGAAGTAAGGGGGGTTGGACAACTAATACCTCCCCTCTCCCCATTTTCTCATCAGTGCCTCGAATTAATTAGAAAGGAAAGGTCTAGGTTAAAAAGAGTCACTCCTCTTATACTCCCGCGCAATTTCGCACGAGGTTGTGTTTGTACGCGAAGTAATTGTTAATGAAGGATTATTGCCGACTGAATTACGATATTCGCTTCAGTGATTAGCCTTTGCCCCTGTTAACGTATTTTCGTCAAATGAAGTCCCATTTTGTTCGTGCTTAGTTTATAATAAAGACAGTGGTATCTTCTGGTCGATCAGAGGTCTGAAAACTTTCTGGGGCAGGCTTTGTACGTGATACGCTTTCCGAGTCGAATTGTCGCACTTTTAATGTGTTTTTTTTTCTTTTAGTCCATTTAATAATTCCAGGCTTTGCTATAATTCCATATACCGTTTCACTCATGCAGGGTTTCTTTGGAATTGACGCTCTACTTTGAATTGCTATTTCAAATGGAATATAACTCTTTCGCCACGTATCTAGAGGGGCTAATCACTCCAAGATTCCATTTATTCTAAATACTAGTTACGTGAAATTATTTTAACACCGTCAATAGAGATTGGGTATAGACAAAGCTATAGGTTCCGGAACTATCCAGTAGCCAATGGACTATCACCTCACCACTCACAGGTGTACCTTTGACTGCGTTAAAAGTATTAAAGCCCTACCCTTAACACTGAAAAAAAAATGTGTATATATACAGGGTGTTTCTGATAAGTCTGGCATAAATTAAGGGAGATGTTCTTTGTGTAATTTTGAGTCGAAAATGTAACTTCTATCTCCATTTTGCTGTCCGGGCCACTATTTTCGAGTTATGATTTGAGTGTTTTAGGGATGACCCCTTAACATAAGTTTATAAGATATGTTCCATAAGTATGTTACTACCCATACTTCATAATGTTAGAGGCTTAATGAGAGCTAGTTCAAGAACGACGTGAGAATTGACTACACTCGGTTTAGCAGTCCATCCTCCTCTTTAGTCGGTACTAAGCCTTTGACAGCGCCTCACTAGGCGTCGCTTTACGAGAATTTATGACGTTTCACCTACGTCACTTCATGACAAGCTCTCATTAACGAGTGACACACTTATGGAACATATCTTATAAACTTATGCCTTAATTATATTAGCATTGTTTTTCAGTTGCACTAGAAAGCATAACTCGAAAACGGTTACCCGGACGTCTAAATGCCATTGAAATTACATTTTCGACTCAAAATCGCCCAAAAGAACTCTTAACCCCCCTTGAAGACTCATCAAAACCACCCTGTATATTCTGAATATTACAGAATGAATAGCTCCTCGATCAAAACCACCCTGTATATTCAGAATAATGCAGAATGAATAGCCCCTCGATGAGATCCCAACCCCAGAAAAAGGACATTATTGGTCAAGCGAAAAAATTATGGGTGGCAGGCAGTGGGGTGAATTTATACCACGTCGGTTTTCGAGGAAAAAAAGGGGGGCGGGCAGGAAGCTTCCTTCCTTCATTTCCTTAATTAAACGATTATTATTCAAGCTAAGTGTTCGGTGGCTAGGTGCATGCCTCTGCACCAGACTCAATTATGATAAATTGGTATCCCATTTGCTCATTAAATCTGGATTACTTTTTTTTTCTTTACTTTGCTTGGTTTGTTTGAGGGGCAAGATGAGGTTGACGAGAAGAATGAAATTTAAATTTAGAAGCCGGGCCAATTATGTGGATTCTATTGAGTGGAATTAACCCTTTTAAAAGTCTTTTAGAAGGTTTCATACTTTGCTGCCATAGATGAGGCTTTTCTATTACGAATAATAATGAATTTAACCGCCGGGTGACTTGGGAATAATATATTATTAATTTCATATACTAAATTAAATATCTAATGATTTTTCTTAAATTAAGATGAATTGTGGAGGTTATTATCTATGGTTATGTGTTTGAAATTAAAATACATATTAAGCGTCATCTGAAATACGGGGTGTTTCTGATTAGTCTGTTATAAATTGAAGGAAATGTTCTTTGGGCGATCTTGAGTCGAAAATGTAATTTCTACTGTGTAACATTTTGTGGTCCGGGATACTGTTTTCGAGTTATGATTTGAGTGTTTTATGGATGACCCCTTAATTAAATTAGAAATCATTTTCTTTCAGTTTCTTAATAAAATTTAAGGGGTCATCCGTAAAATACTAATACAATCTTAACTTCAAAACAGTGTCCATTGTGGCAAAATGTTATAGAAATAACATTTTTGAGTCAAATTCGCTTAAAGAACATCACCCTTAATTTATGCCAGACTTATCAGTAACACACTGTATATTACTTAAATTGCATCCCATTAAAATTTTTGGGGAAAAATATAGGGTAATTATACGGTATGCGATGAATCTGTAATTTACAGGTGTATATATTTTATAAATTACCAACTCGCATATAAATCTATAACTCTGGAATTTTAAAAGCTTCAAAATTTTAATTTAAAAACACGGGGAAGGGGGGCGGGGTAATTTTCAGAACGCAGGTGAGGCTTTAGTATAAAGATAAACAAACTTTCTTCAATTTAATTTCTAAATTTGTCTTTTAAATTAAAAGTCCCCCGAAATGTTTTAGACTAATATAATATTTACCAAGTTAATTAAGCAACTACCCCGAAAAGTTTATATAACAAATTAAAACCGTTGAAAAGGAAAGCATAATAAATCATACTCGTACAGTACATACCTTAAGTTAATTAATTAATTAATTAATTAATTAATTAATTGAGTTCTTTATTAGTAATCCAATTTGCAGCACAAGTATATCCACTTCCAAGAAATTTCAATTAGCACAAATATATACTTCTTGGAAAGTTGAAATAATCTTGATTTTTAAACACAAACTAAATACTTCTCACGCGCTTGTATTATATTTCTAAAGTGACTTCTAAAACATTCTATAAAGAAATGACGGACTTGGTGAAGTATCTTTTTAGCAGACGCTCGAGGGCCTCTGCGGGGCCACCACAAACTTTCTTTTAAATTAACTTCTTTTGGTTGCTGCCAACGTCCGTCCGTCTGTACAGTCTGGAGTTGAAAGTAAGACCTGTAGAAACTTGATGGCTGGCTTCGAAATAACGTTGACTTTTTTCTTCGTGAGTTAGAAAGGATAAATGAACCTTACAAAACCGGGTTCAAGGGCGTATAGTTATTACGTAGTCTTTTTATATTCTTACCGGTTTTTTGGATTTATAAGACTGACGGCCTTCCCCGAAAGATCTTTAAGAATAAACAGCAAAAACATTACTCTCTCTTTCTCTCTCCCTACCTCCCTCCCTCCCCCCCTCTCTCTCTCTCTCTCCAGCATACAAATAAAAATAAAGATAAAGAGTTAAATTATTTTATTTTTTATCCCCTATCATTCTGTTAGTAATATTTTGATTTTCTATTGCAATTTTCAATACGAATTTACACCACGGTTGTATATTGGCCCTATTGGGGGTGGATAAGTATTTAATGGGATGATGACACTATTTTCGGAGAGTTTTTATTTTCTCTCTTTTTTTTGCCATATTGACCGCTCTGTTTTTGTCTTTCTTCTTTGATCAAATTGTGTAGGGAATATGAACGGACTCTTGCTAAGAAAGGGTTTTGTTATCCACGGACGAAACTTTCCGAATAGCCTCCGTAAATAGACCATTTCGATGTAACTACGAAGGGAAAGACACGGGGGTAAAACGCTGCCTTCCATCTCGCTATTTTGGTGCCTGCGCTGTACTTATTTTGTATCGTGAGAGTGCTCAGAGACGGTAATGTACTAGCCCCTTGTATGTCCCGTTACTGATACCCCTTTTCAAGAAGTGATATCTGGTTTATTAGGGAGATGGTATAAGATGCCTAAGTATTCGCTCGCCATAGTCTCAGTCCCCCTTTCAAAATACAAGACGTAAAAGGAGTCCGGGCTATTTCGCCTCTCCTCAGTCAGAAAATGCGTAATTTTCGTCATTCGCTTCTCGTTGACGTGAGTTTTCAAGAACCAATGAGATGCTGTTTGTAATTTAGAGGCGGGGATTAACTCCGGACCTACGTTTGGACTGGAGATAAAGTTAGAAATATGGCGAATTTATACTTTTATTTATTGCTTCTTGCCCTTTTTTACGTCGAAAAAGTCTATTTCAACCGCTGTTACCTTTTTCACGCCTAGTACCACCTGACGTGTTCGTCCAATAGGGGTACTCCCCAGTACTTCGCGGAGTAGCCTAACGCGTAGTGCCATCCATTACAGAAACTTAATTGCATGTATCTTCTTTAATATTGTAAGTAGAAACATGGTTCCAATTGATAACATTCATTATTTTAAACGCTCTTCCGATTAACAAAGAAAAAAAAATTCAAGCCCGGAGTATCCCTTTAAGAAAGCTTTGTCCGGCTCTTGACCGGTACTTGCAACTGACCAATAGTATCATCCTCTATTTAATTTTCTTTTTGAAAGAGTGTGGCGCCTCCATCTTCGCTATCAGTGGAGTCTCAGCTTGGGGAAGAAAAAAAATAATATTATAAGCATTCAAGGATATGTTTCTCGATGCGTGTCTTGTCTTCTTGAAGAAAATTCTGCTTAGATAGAGTAAAAACGCATCGTACATGATGGCGGAAGGAAACCGGGGGGGGGGGAAGGAAGAAGAACATTTCTTTTTCGCTGATTGAATTAAATTTTGGGGAAAAATGTGCTTCGGTTCGTTAGAAAATATATAGGGGCCGTGACACTAAATTTTTTTCTTTATATCTGGTTCCTAGTTCTTCTACCCGCGTGTATATGACGTAATTATATTTTAGGGACGTGAAGTAATGGACACATCGAAGAAAAAGGTATGTGTACAGAAATCAAATAAACAAATGCGTCGGCTACGTTGCATCTGTAGACTTAATTGGGGAAAATATGCTATCTTATTTTTGAGAAAGTATTTTGTTTATTTGTTTGTTCTTTATGTATAGTTGCAATTAGCTCATTTTCGACTTTGATTTACCATGCTGCATGATTGGTATCAGTAACACCGGGGGAAGGGTTATTAGTAGTGGTTTGCTTCAGTTCTTCTCAAGGCTGGGCCCGCGAACCCCTAGCTATTAAGACTGTACAGAGCGTTGATACTAATCTAGGTTTATGAATATCCCCTAAATAATCGTCATTTTATTAAATATAAAATTTGTTAAAAAAACATAAATAATGATGGCCGAAATCGTAATTAAGTTAATCGTTACCGATGCCGTTTGTAACAATTTTATTTTATGTTGTGGACTTCTAAATACTATTTTTCGATGCAGTTATCGAAGTTTTACTGGAACCGATACCGATTTTAACCGTTTATTTAACCCAATGAAACCGATATCGACCGACTTTTATCGATTATCAACCGATCTTTACCGATTATTTAAACTTGGCGAGATAACCGATTATTTCACCCAATTGAACCGATATCGACCGAATTTTTATCGGTTACTTTTACCAATTTTCAACCGCTTTTTACCGATTATTAAAAGATTTTACCGATTATCAACCGACAAATCGGCAAATTAACCTCAAACCTTTTAAGCGGTAAAAAGAATTCATTTTACTTCAGATAATGGTTTTCTAATATTGATTATTTGCTTTTACGTGGTGATATGTATGCACATAAGTAGGAAAACGATTTGACTTCCACAACAAATCTGTAATATTCTACTGTTAAACTAACTATAGGTGTGTCTTTTGTATTTTTTGATAACTTTCGTCTAATACATTACTGATGGGCAACTATATTGTATTCTTGTTTGAAATATTTAAAGATTTAGTAGGTATGAAGGAATTCCTTTGATACTTTTGAGGGACGAAGGATGAATTATTTATTATTTATCCTTGCATACCTGTAAGATCTTTTACCCTAAAGGGTTTATTTTAGTTTTTAGGGAAAATATTTTCTTGGTTTCATAATTTATGAATATGGAAGCGTGACGCCATGTTTCTTAAATATACCTGGAATATCGTTGAATTTATTTATCCTTGTGTGTGCAAGATTAAATACTCGAATTTTAACAGGAATACAGAACAGCTATAAGTTCATTATAAGATATTCTCCATAAGTATGACACTTCCTATACTTCGTAATGCTATAGAGACTTACCGTTCGAGCTAGGATCTTACTCTGTAGATTGCGTATCCACAGTTTTAACTCCCGGACAAGTTAACAGTTCGGCTTAGTTCGGAGCGCTGCGGAAATGTTTTGAAATGGATGAGTGGTATATATGAAGCGTAGTAAAACACACTCTTTAAAATAAACCGGGTGTTTCTGATAAGTCGGCCATAAATTAAGGGCGATATTCCTTGGGCGATTTTGAATCGAAAATGTAACATCTAGCTCCATTTTGACGTCCGGGCCACTGTCTTCAAGTTTAGATTGGAGTATTTTTCACATGACCGCTTAAATTTAATTAAGAAACTGATTGAGACAATGATTTCTAACTTAATTAAGGGGTCGTCCCTAAAACTAAAACACTCAAATCATAACACGAAAACAGTGGCCCTAACGGCAAAATGTCATAGAACATTTTCGACTCAAAATCGCCCAAAGAACACCCCCTCAATTATTTATGGCAGACTTTAATAGCAACACCGTGTATTAGCGTATGTTTTCCTCGTCAGATATATTTGGTTAGATTTAGAGCTTCTTTCTTAATTTTAAAAATATCGAGTATCTTGAAAATATACCCACACGTTTTCGTGTATTTCTAGGAAAGTTATTTCTCGGTCGTATTTTCGAAGCGATTGAATACATTATCCGGATGAGTTTAATTCCTAATTTTCCGGAGAGGATTCTTTCGGATGAAATTTCCGCCAGTAATGGAATTTTTAAATTCGGATTTTATCTATGAGGTCTGTTGAGAATTTTCACGAAGTTTTTCATCTCAGATGCAATTGCAATTGTTTTTCACTCGATGAATTAGAATTTCAAATTATTTTGGGGTATTGCGCCAGGGTTTTTGAGCTCTCTCGAATGAAAGACGTAGTTTATTGAAGAAAATGTGGGCGGAGATTTTGAATCTATTTTAAGTAATATATCATACTAGGAAAACATATAAGCGACACTGGGAATCTTTATGGTGATTGCTTGATACTTCGAGATGCGTCAGGAGCTTATCCAAGCCCATTTGGATGTCACCATGACAGGTCATCGTAAGCCTAACCAGAAGTATATAATACTTCTCTTCCAAAGAAGTGTACTCTAGAGATGGGCCGATACCAGTTTAAACCGATACCGATATGATCCGATACTTGGGAAACCGATACGTACCGATACCGATATTTTACCCGATCCTTCGATTAAACCGATATCAAACCGATACCGATATGGTATCGGTATCGGCCCATCTCTATTGATGATTCTCGATCCAATTTCGGTACTTGAAACTATAAAACTGGCTTATCATACGAAAAACCCATTCTAGACACTAGTTACGTTATCCAAAAATAGATGAAAAACTGTGCTGTCTCAGAGTTTAGGTCTTACGGCATCATCTACTCTCAACATAAGTATTTATTTTCTTCAAAAAATATCGGGTAGAAATATCGGTTCATTTTTAACCGATACCGATATATCGGTTAAGGCCAAATATCGGTACCGATACCGATATGGCATCGGTATCGGCCCATCTCTATGTACTACAAAGCGGGGTGATTGTAATATGATTCTCCCCAACATCATTTTACATTTGGAGCAAGGTTACTAAACCGAATCACATACGCGATAAATAGTTCCCTCATCATTACTCTATTATCACTTAACTATTTGCCACGTCGCGCTTCTGGATTTATGTCCCACCACGTTGAGACGAGGTTTGTGGGTTGATTGCTGAGGATTTAGTACCTAAACAGTTATAGAATTCACCCCAAGGTGCGATGCCCATCTGAACTTGGTTTGATCATCAAATGAGCAAACAAAAAGGTGCATGAACCTGGGAAGAATCATGTTACATAACTAAAGTATTAAGAGGATACATAGTGTCATCCTTCTTCAATTTTCCACTTCTGACGTAACAGAGTACCATGCCCAATTCGCTAATGAATGAATGAATATTTATTTTCTTTTCACATACAGTGAATCCCTAAGTATCGTACTAGTACAGTGAAGCTTTTTCAAATTTTGCTCTTTAAGTCAACTAAGTGTATCGATAATTTTTAAGCATTGTCCCCTAATGGTTACTTTTGAATTAAGTTGGTTGATAATTGTTAAAAGCTGAAATACGGGCGTCGTGTTTACTTCTAAATTTTACACTCCGAAGTTTAGTATATCGATTTCCGAGCCCCGTTAGTTGCAGTATTACGATTTCCAGACAAATTAAGTGTGTTTATCTGATCTTTTACACACTATAAATGTCGGACACCTCTTTGTGTTGTTGTTTCTAAGCTATCCCGCGCTGCGTGATATCAATATATTAGACGCCAGCGCAGAGATCCTTTAAGTCCGAGGACGTCATAGTTAGCCAATAGTTTCGCTGTTACATAAGTATCATTTAAACCAACAGTTATTGTTAATGTAAATAAGCAAATTGTTCATAATCTTCCAGATTTATTCTTTATTTGTAAAATCATAAGTTTATAAGATATGCTCCATAAGTATGACACTACCTATACTTCGTAATGCTGGAGACTTACAGCTCGAGCTAGTTCTAGAGCGACAAGCGAGAATTGCAGATTACACTCGGTTAATTTTGCAGGACTTCCATCTTCCTATTTAGTCTGTTTACTAAGCCTTTGACAGCATCTCACCAGGCGTCGGTTTACGAGAATCTATGACCTTCGTCACTTCATGACAAGCTCCAGTTTGTAACCAGTGACAAACTTATGGAACATATCATATGAAATTATTAAAAAAGTAATTTTATTCTTACTTAATTTAAGTTGGATTGTACTAATATTATATTAAACTATACTTCAACCGTAACGTAAGAGAAATTATCTGCAAAATCAGGTATTAGAAAACTTTCTGGTGGCATTTGCTCGACGTATCTAGGACTACGGATTTTGAGGTATGAGTTACGCTGATCATTTTCTATGTCGAATTTTACCTCTGGTTGAACTTAGCACGGGGCACTTGACCTCGCGTTGCTACCAACCAACCAACCAAATTAATCACAGTTAGAAAGACGTCCGAATTATGACGCATGACGTATAAATCTCAAATCCAGCTTAGTAAGTAATGAGATATGTTTGCAGAATGATTCTTAAAAGTTGTATGTATTCCTGATCTAGGTAATAAGTAAACCATTAAGCCTTTTCAAAAATTGAGTTCTTGGGAATCGCGCTCCCTTATTACATTGTACAGTACATCTATACCATTAACTCCTCGACGACAAAAGGTTTTGTCCTGTACTTTTATTTCAAAAACGCCCTTCATAAAAAATCCAAAAACGTGGCTGGCGTTGCGTGGTCGCTGTGTGCCACGAGAACAAAAGAGCCTCTGCTCATCGATACAACCGTGTACACGCGTAATATAAAGGTTGCGGGTTGAGCGGGATATGGGTGCAAGGTACAATACACGAGGACAGAAAAGAAGAGAGTAGATCTATAAACTATTAACGATTTCGGAACAGGACCGCGCCTTTACTAGCTCCGTAATGAAGATTTATGAATAAAGTAGAAACTAGCTCGAACCCCCTTCCTTCCTTCTTTCTCTTTAGTTTCCTTTACAATGACCAGCGGGTTAGCATAAGTTGACTTGTAATCTAAAAGTAAGCGTATGCACCTGCTGTGGTTTGTTTAATCCATGTATGAGAGCTCAGCTTCTCGTCTACAAAGGATGATGATTGATTGCAATTTTCTACAATGGACGAGCAGCTAATTGTCTCCGGAAGTTAATTGCGTTTAGTTGTCTCCAATGGAGTATCAGCAAATTGTCTGGTGAAAATAATAGCTGGTAATTTTATGCGACGTGGGTGGATGTTAATTGTTGGTAATTGTCTACGAGGGTTCACTGAGTGTAATTTTCTACGAAGGTTCATAGAGGGTAATTTTCCGTACGAAGGTTCATTGCAAGTACTTGTCTTCGAAGGTTCATTGCAAGTACTTGTCTTCGAAGGTTCATTGCAAGTACTTGTCTTCGAAGGTTCATTGCAAGTACTTGTCTTCGAAGGTTCATTGCAAGTACTTGTCTTCGAAGGTTCATTGCAAGTACTTGTCTTCGAAGGTTCATTGCAAGTACTTGTCTTCGAAGGTTCATTGCAAGTACTTGTCTTCGAAGGTTCATTGCAAGTACTTGTCTTCGAAGGTTCATTGCAAGTACTTGTCTTCGAAGGTTCATTGCAAGTACTTGTCTTCGAAGGTTCATTGCAAGTACTTGTCTTCGAAGGTTCATTGCAAGTACTTGTCTTCGAAGGTTCATTGCAAGCACTTGTCTTCGAAGGTTCATTGCAAGCACTTGTCTTCGAAGGTTCATTGCAAGCACTTGTCTTCGAAGGTTCATTACGAGTTCTTGTCTAAGAAGGTTCATTACGAGTTCTTGTCTAAGAAGGTTCATTACGAGTTCTTGTCTAAGAAGGTTCATTGCAGGTACTTATCTACGAAGGTTCGTTACAAGTACTTGTCTGAGAAGGCTTATTACAAGCACTTGTCTACGAAGGTTCATTACAAGTACTTGTCTGCAAAGGTTGATCTCTGGTAACTGTATTCGACGACACAACGCTGGTAATTGTCCGTCCAACACAAGTCATCATGGTCTACTAGCCTAGAAATCTTTTATACCCTTATATGTGTAGTGACATTATCGGAGCAGTTGTGGCACTTTCGATTATTGGACTACTCCTGCAAAATGGCAAAGAGCTGTGTAGCAACAGCGGGTTAGCAACGTTCTTTTCGCACTAGACTGAATGACTAAGGCTTTTGTCTCTACACACCGCTACACCCGTGTATAGGAAATCTGAGTCTCTTAGATAACCTTTTTTTTAGACCAAATCAACCGAACCTCTCTAATGGGTCTAATAAGTGTAATAAGATCTTTTTTCCAGACATTTCTTTTTCTGTACTAAAATGAGTCCGTTGGGTCTGTGCCTTTTACCTTGGGTACCCCCTGATAATTGAACCAATTAGGGATAGAGTAGTTACGAGCTACTTTTCTCCGCATTGCGTTATATACCTTTAGCTAATTTCAAGTAGCCAACACTATATATATAATCTATTCCATAATTGGGATTTTAAACTTTTAACGAATGGAAAATGGTACCATTAAGAATAATTTTAATAGGAAAGTCTTATTTAAAATGCATTTTTTAAAATCCAATTTAATAAGATACGGGGGGTGTTTTTCTCTTTAAAATAAGTTTCGTTAAAATCGGTTAATATTTCACCAAGATACAAATTTTTCAAAATTTTAAAAACTCTGTTTACCCAAAAAAAAATCGATTCTAATATTTGAAATGTGCGGGAATTATTTTCTTTCCACTTTTCCATCATAATTACGTAAGAGCCTGATTGGCTCACTCGCCAACTTTTGCGATTCATTTTAAAGCTTCAAAGTAGGCTTAGCAAAAATATTACGACTAAGATTAGGCTTAACTCTAAGCCTTATAGAAAATTCCATTAAACTGCTAATAAATATGAAAAAATTATTTCTTTAAGGTCGTGTTTAAAAGTATTCGAAATTTCGAATGAAATGAGATTTGTCCACTAAGTTTATTAGAAATGCTTGTTTGTTTCTAAAATACGGGCATAATTTTGTATCATAATGATACAGATATTGGAAAAATTATTTCTTTAAGGTTGTGTTTAAAAGTATTCGAAATTTCGAATGAAATGAGATTTGTCCACTAAGTTTATTAGAAATGCTTGTTTATTTCTAAATTACGGGCATAATTTTGTATCATAATGATAGAGATACTAAGATAAGGCTTAGTTTTGTATCCTCATTGCACTTTAAACGTGAAATGTAGGCTCTTGTCGCTAGGGAAATGAGGCTTAGAAACAAAGTACAGTTAAGTTTTTTTCTTTGCGGCTGCGTTATTCCTGGATATGGAAAGAAGGGATTGCGAGAATGGGGATTTAAACATTAACCCAGGGATTAGATGGAACCTCTTGGAAAATCCCATTTAAAAAGAGGCTGGACGTTGCCCTTATTTGCACGAAATAATTTGCTATGAGGGATTAGTCCAGGAGACGAAATACGATGTGCTGAGGATGTGATAAGTTTTTGGGTTTTCAGACGTAATTTTTCTTCTAGTATTTTAAGTCTCTAAGGAGCGTAATCATTCAAAATATATTTGACAACTACATTAAATTTTATAAGTCTAACGCATTTAATTTACTTTCGGTTTATTAAACCCTATCGAATATTTTTTACATAATATAAGGAATGCATACAGCCACTAGGAATCCTTGTGCCACCCATATCTCCCGTGTTAATTTCTACGCGGGTTTTGTGGGCCGGGCTTGAGAACTTACTATACGTCACGCGTCATGATTATTCTAACGTCTTTCTAAGTGTGATTTCATTGGTTTGTAGCGACGCGAGGTCGGTGCGCTATAGGTCCAACAGGCAGAAAGGTCATACATAATGATTAGTTTAGCTCTTCATACAAAATTCGCCTAGATACGTTGAAGAAATGGCTACACATGGATTCCTTTTAGCCGTATATATTCCTGATAATATTTGCTACTCCGCCTTGCCCGGAGTTTTGAAGGGAGTGGAAACCCCGGAAAAGATTACCGTCTTCCCTGTGTAGCATGGCTGCAAGAATCAACCTAGTTTCTACTCCTTGGTTCTGGCAGGGCATATTGCCTCCATGTCACAAGCCACGATGCAACCTTCCGTAGTAGTTTAGGGACCTCCCGAGTTTCTACTCCAGCGGTGTAAGATTAAATAGAGGATTAACACCCTGTGTTACCTTTGACCTTTCCGTAACTAACTATAAAAGGGTCGACTGCTTATGATAATAAGTCAGTCATTATCCACTACTAAAGTGTAGTAGTTCGCTCGAGCGTAGGGCTTTCATTTTATTTTTTTTTATTTATTTATTTATTTATTTATTTATTTATTTATTTATTTATTTATTTATTTATTTATTTATTTATTTATTTATTTATTTATTCATTCATTCATTTATTTATTTTGAACTGAGGGATCGGGTCGCTAAGCCAAGTCGGCTTGTATGAAACCCCCAAAAGCATAAGGTACATTAAATAAAACAACCAACAATTAGAATAAAAAATAAGAATTTAGGAATTCTTTTGAATCCAATCCGTAATACTTCGACGGAAATGGACAGAACATTCTAAGGATAATAATAATAATGACCCTGGTATTGGACTTCATCTTCGATAGTAATTATTATTTAATTTCTTTAATTTGTACTAAATGCATGTCGGTATTTAGTTTATTATTTGATTTAATTAGTTTAATAAAAGTATGAATGAACCTAAGGAACCGGAGTAGCTTATTCTTAGTATTAGCCAAGGCTTTTATGGCCACGTGGAGCGAGTTCAGAAATCTCGCAAGCGTGATTACACATGTTTATACTAAACACTAAATAGTCTTTGAACCCACCCTTATCAAATATCTACATGATGTTGTTTTAATTAAGAAACTACCCCTTTTTTTAAAAAAAATTTCAACTACAATAAACAATGCTTTTTTTAGGGAGCATGCATAAAGCTAAAATGTTACTGCCCTGGAATAGGACGATATTCGTAGGTTTAATAACTAGTTGTTAAGGCGAATTACCCAACCAACTTTGACTATCTTAAACAAACCATTTCTTAAAATTTGCCGGGCTTTCACGCAACAAGCTGATAAATTATTAAATTACTCTATAGATATCTAGTTTAATTCACATTCCCTTTAAATTTAACGACAGTATCTTTGTCACAAAATTCCAACACCAAAACAACTAGTTCTTCATCTTCCCCGTACCCTCTAACGCACTCGCAGTTTTCTTTATGAAAATTTACGAGAAAACAGCTAGGGAAATGTATGAAAAGTGCTTTTAAAAATTCGTCATACTTGCGGGAAAAGAGCGTTGCAAAAATCTCGGTTCGGTTATATAGCCACGAGCTGCAATCCCCCAAAATCGCCAGGGGTGCAATTAGTCGAAATGGGAAAGATATGTAATATAAAAACGCATTAAAGAGATGTCCCCTCCGATCCCTTTTCAGTCTAAACCATCATATTTCCCCTTCATTTTGAATTAATGTCATTTTTACTACGGAAAGTGGGAGGCGTTGTATCGCTTAGAAACTGTTTTTTTTTTGTCTATTGCATTTTTTGGAGAACAACCTTGATCGTAAATTAAGCTCGTAACTTGGAAAGTCGTTAAGCTTATTAAGCAATTAAGCCGTATTTTGGGGGGTGTAGGTGTAGGCCTCCCGTTTGACGATAAAGCTCGCTGCACCTTCAGCTGCGTGGGAAAAGGGAACGGTCTTTAGCCTCTAGGTCTCCGCGAGCCATAACGTGAACCAACCAACCCGACTAGGCCTACCTGGTCTAATAATACTAAATTCAACAGCGAGATAATTGGCTTAAATGCGTTTTCGCGAAACTGTTTAATACGAAATTACGGCCTACGCTTGGTAAAGCACGTTTCCGAGAAACATTGGTGTTTATATTGCGAAGATTTTGGTGGTAGTTTAGTCTTATCAAGAAGTGATATCTAGTTTATTAGGGAGAAGGTATAGGTATAAGATGCCTAAGTATTCGCGCGCCATTGTCCCAATCCCCCTTTCAAAATACAAGGGGGGACGTAAAAGGAGGCCGGGGCTATTTCGCCTCTCCTCAGTCGGAAAATACGTCATTTTCGTCATTCGCGTCGCGCTGACGTGAGTTTTCAAGAACCAATGAGATGCTGGTAGTAATTCAGAGGCGGGGATTAACTCCGGACCTGTACGTTTGGACTGGAGATAAAGCTAGAAATATGGCGAATTTATACCTTCTCCCTAATAAACTAGATATCACTTCTTGGTCTTAGTACATATTATCATAAATTGATAATCTACCATTAAGTTTCTATGTCAGAATGGGATCAATATAGAGGGCAATAGTCTGTCACCCTGGTCTCTATAATCCGTCTCACCCCAACGTGGTATTAAATTACACGAGAGATTACCGCCGTGTACTCTTAGTATGCCATCATGTGGTGCTTGTGACGTGTTTAAAATCAATGAGAGCGGTTTTGGCTGGACGTTGTTGAATCAATCAATCAATCAGAACGTTTAGTTTTTTAACCTAGTCTAATCTCTCGAATGTGCGATTGATAAATAAGAAAACCCTACTTTTTCCATAAGTTTATAAGATATGTTCGTTACGAAAATTTATAACCTACGTCACTTCATAACAAGCTCCAGTTTTTAACCAGTGACAAACTTATGGAACATATCTAATGAACTTATGGTGTACGAATTCGAGAACCTATGACCTACGTTACTTCATGACAAGCTCTCAGTAACCCTGCAGTGACAAACTTATGCAACATATCGTATGAATTTATGACCAACGTCACTTCATGACAAGCTCTCAGTAACCAGTGACAAACGTATGCAGCATATCTAATGAATTTATGACCTACGTCAATTCATAACAAGCTCCAGTTTGTAACCAGTGACAAACTTATGCAACATATCTAATGAACTTATGGTGTACGAATAGGCAATTTTAAATATCATAGACAAGAAAAATATATTTCGTATTTAAAATTCAAATTTAAACGTTAAGCAGATGTTTAAAGAATGTTTCTTTACCGACGTCTTTTGCTTAAGAAAATAAAATATAATAAATAAAAATATAATTTAAATTTATTGTAATTTCTTTCCTTTATTCTCCATTTTTAGGATAGTGGGATCCAATTTTCGGAAGAACGTGTTTACAAGACCGTAAATAAATAAAGAAACGAAACGGAGAAACAGGGCTAGATCGGTGCGTATAGTGAATTCGAGATGAGATCTTCCTCCTCAACCAGCGAAACCACGAAAAGCGTCGAAAAGAAAAATATCTACCAACCAACAACCGTATTCCGAAGACGGAATACGTTGGAAATGTAAAGAAAATTCTATCCACAATTCTACCAGCACCTTGTACATGGAAATTTCAACTGGGCCCTAAAGCGGTAAGCCTTCTTTTTATAGGCCTATATATATATGTATTTTTATGTTTTATTCCTTCTCGCGCCTACTTTAATATTATTTCTTCTCAACCTCATATTTTTGCTCTTGTGTTTTTCTGATTCTCGACGCATTTTTTTTACCCTTGGTAATCATATTGTTCGGATAAACTCGAACGTTATGGCTATAGGTTTCATCATAAATTAATAATCTACCATTAAGTTTATATGTCCGAATGGGATCTATATAGGACTAGTCTATCCCTTTGCTGCCTATAATCCGTCTCACCCAAAAGTCGTATTAAATTTTACGAGACACCACCGTCAAGTGTGTACACCTAGTATGACACGCGAGAGGTGATTGCCGACAAGGTTTTCGTTCCTTAATTTTCTCCCTCAAAAGATCTGTACAAGAGCATGATCGCTTAAAAACAAGGGTGGTATAAACCCTGTTCATCTTTTGCCCTGTTTTTTACGAACCATAGAAATATCAGTAGCGTAAGGGGTGTAAAAGTACCGCATGATTCTTGTAAAAAACATAGGTTGGAGATAGCGGGAGAAAAGGTCCACTTTAAAAATAGATAAATTCAAAATTCCACCCCAAGACAGTCAGGCCACCCCCCTCCCTATATGCTTCTCTTAGCCACGAGTGTTAGGCGCTAACTTGAAGGTAGTGGGCAGGAAACGGACACTTAAAGAGCGTTATTCGCTTATGGTGTTGTATAGTTGAGAGTTGAGAACGCGGAATAAATGGGAGGGACAGACTCTAGCTGACGGGCAAAAGAAAAACGGCCAAGGCCTAAAAATAAGCGCTTCTTTAAATTATATTTGACGTTCCTAGGTGCTGCTGTGGGGGGAAAAGGATTTTTAGCTCTCTTCCTTTTCACTCTATTTTAGGGAAAACATACTTTTCGGTTCGGAGGTATTTTACAAAAATCTTGCCTAAAGATCTTAAAGTAACTGTAAACATTTTTTTGTAAATCAAAAGTTCATTACTAGAAGTAATTTACTTTAGCGATTTTAGGTTGTATGAGAAATGTGGTAAATTCGCAAACGTTGCTTCTGATGTCTGCACCGATTTCGATCATTCTTTTCTCACAAATTATACATTTATTATTTACGTTGCAATTCGATCTGTTGCCTAAGATATTTTAGGTCAAAAGTCATCACAGGGTTCGTAAGGAACCTGGATAAGTCAGGGATTTATAAAATGCGGTAAACCGTCAGGGATAAGTCAAGTTTTTCCCTAAAACGTTAGGGTTAGGTGAGGGATTTCTTTTCGTGCATCAAACCATGCTTTGAGCAATGCTAAATGAGGGCCAGGTGTAATTATGAAGTGGGCTCTGGTAAATACCTTAAAATGGTCAGGAATATTGGAAAAATTTGGTGAGAGATAAGCTAAAAAAGTCAGGTTTTTTCTATATGAAAATTTCGTCCACCAAATCCATTTATTTTACCATATTTACAAAACGCAGTTCAAGTCTGAGTCAATTAACATCTTAGGCTGAACCTCAACCTCGTATGGTTTGTATCATAAGCTGTTTTAAATTCGACAGTCATATACTAAAAGTAGTCGACTACGGTCATTTTCATGTTTATTTTTTGCTATCTTTAAAGTTAAGAAACTTTAAAAATTATAAATGCTTTCGTTTTTTATGGACTCTCACTGAAGAGATCGAGCTAATCGAAACAAATTTGCCTTACAAAAACCACTGGCAGCTGAAAAAGTTTTAACCCTTGGCTCGAATATGTAACTTTTCTTGAAGTATATAACGGGTTCAATCCAGGTAATCCCTATGGCGATTTCTTGAAAAATTACTAGGGATAAGTACTAGAACTCTGGGATCGTGAAACGAGGGTATAGTTAAAGACAATCCAGGCCATCCATTGGTTGGCTGTCCTTTTATTTTTAGTTTACGAGCTGCTTCTGTCACATCAGACAGGTAGAGTTCATAGTATACATGTATAGAAATGATGCGGCCATCATTACATTTTATGGACTGGTGTGAAAAAAACAACAACCAAGGATGATGATAACTACGTACCCAGGAGTAATTTGCACTGTTTTCAACAAATAACTTAAATGGTAGAAACAATTTAAGTTATAATACTGAAAATTGTATTGTATGTCTCGTCTTTTAAAATTTCGACACATGCATGGTTCAGGTTTTTAAACAGTGCCCAAAATGCAAAGACAATACCAAATTTCCAGAAAGAAAAAATCTTTAAACCAAGAACACATATAAGACCCGAAAAGTATGCCATGTAGTAGTCATCTTTGGTTTAGAAAAACTCATATTTTATGTTTGAATTTAGTAATGGTATGAGGGAACCGGAAATTATTGTTGTAAACATTTTAGATCACAGCCTATTTCTCTCATTTTAGTCATTTAATATTCTCGGATCTTATATGGGTTCTTGCAGTTTGAACCAGGAATACATAACGGCTAATTGGAATCATTGTGTAGCCATTTTCTCAACGTATCTAGGACTGCGGATTTTGTGGGAAGGACTACACTAATCATTATGTATGACTAGTTTTTCCTCGTGAATAATCCACCTCGCTCCGAGTTGCACCTTGTTCACGCACCTGAACTCTCGTCCCTACCAACCAATGAAATCACACATTCGAATCATGACGCGTGACGGATAGTACTCAAGTCCGGCCTACAAAACCCGCGTAGAAATCAACATGGAATATATTGAAACGCAATGATTCCTAGCATCAGAAGGGGATAATAGAAGAGGGATGACACTCTGTATCCTTTTAATACGTTAGTTATGTAACATGATTCTTCCCAAGCTCATGCACATTTTTGTTTGCTCTCCTGCTCATCAAGCTAAGTTCAGATGGGCATCGCACCTTGGGGTGAATTCTATAACTGATTGAGGACAGCAATCAACCCACAAACCTTGATTGTCTTGACGTGGGACAAAAATCCATGCACAAGCGCATGCGCCTTGGCAAATAGTTAAGCGCTAATAGAGAAATTAATGATAAGGGAACTATTTATCTCGTATTCCATTTGCTATAATAAATGTAAGATGATGTTGGGAAGAATCATGTTAAAATTACCCTGCTTTTAAGAGAAATATTATATACTTCTGCTATTAGCTTTATGTATGAACCCATAACTCAGGCCTGGATAGGTAGCTACGTTATCCTTTGAAAGCCCTACGCTTTTATACCTTGGAAACTCCAGGATCATTTTGTCGTCCCTTTTACTTCATCCTCCTTCGTATGATCTAAACAATCCTTATAGCTGACTCGCGTCGAAGACATAAGTTGATCTACGATGAGTACGTGACGTAGCATAACTACTCTTTTGTCTCTCTCGCTCTCTTTTTTTATGCCTGCAACTATCTTACGAAGCTGGGTTGTATACGTACCGTACCAGAAGTGAGATGAGACTAGAAGTGAAGGGCTCTAGCATTGTTAGTAGATCCTGGCACTAGTGAACAAATTTGAGGATTTTGTGCCGCTTCCCACGCGCCTACACTACTGAGAAAAAAATTGGTCGAGTTCCAAAAACATTTCCTACCCCCTTCCCCTCAACCTAAAGCGGCCGAACACGGACGCGGGTGCTTGAATCTAGTTCGGCCGTCTACCACCGCGAGCGTCTCACGTTTTGGAGGGGAAATTCTGAATCCGCCACCAGAGGGCCAACCGTTCTTGTGTTATCAAGAATATTCACTTTCGCCGAGTGAAGAATTTGGTTAGCTCAGTACTTCTGGTCTCATCTCACTTCTGACCGTACGCATACCGTTTTTACTGAGATCCTAAACTTCGGCTGGCCTTCCTCTTCCGCCAAAGAAAAGGAAAGGAAACCTTAAGGGGGTAGACAAACAAGAGTATATATGGATACTAAAAGAAGCTCCGAAGTGAGTCATTTATCCTCTCGGTGTGTTGCTAACCCTAACGAGATTAAACGGGTACGCCACGAGAGGGTCCCTCCCTCCACTGTACTGACAAGTAGCCTTGGCTCCCGGAGTTAAGATACGGAAGGAGCTCAGCCTCTAAATGGTACGTGGACACGGTTTTAAGAGCGTCATTGCCGCCCGCCTGCAAGTCATACATTCAGATATGGGAACTGAGGAGTTGGAATTGAAGAAAACGTCTTTGTTATAAGAAGCTAACTGTGGTTAGTTTTTGATACATAAAAAGGGATTTTGAAAAGTATAGCGATGAAGTCCGATTTCAGTTTCAAGTTTTATGGATGACCCCTTATTAAAATCAAGAAACTGCAATATAATGCTAATTTATTTAAGGGTTCATCCCAAAGACTATCAAATCATAACTCGAAAACAGTTACCCGGACAACAAAATGTCATAGAACCTTTTCGACTCAAAATCCCCCAAGAACACTGACCTTAATTTATGTCAGACTTATCAGGAACATACTGTATAAAGCCTTAATGAGTTAAACTTTTTAGGTAACATAACATATCCCTTTAAAAGGGAGAGACTCTATGAAGTTACGAGTAACTAACTACCTTCTATGGATTTTTATAACCTAACATATGTTTTTAAAACCCTTTAAAAGGTTTCTAGCATATAGAATATATAAACTCTTGCGGTCATACACACTTTAGCGCTTACACTATTCATTTGGGTGCGTATTTTTTCCTAACAGTTTTCTCGCGAATTGACAAAAAATTTCCCATGAATATTAAACTGTACTTTAATCAAGAGTAAGCTAGTTAATTAACACTATACGAGAAAAATATCACCATAAATTTGTAAGATCTGTTCCATAAGTATGACACTACGTAATGCTAGGGACTTACTTAAAGAGCTAAGCGAGAGTTGATTATACTCGGTTCTGCAATCCATCTTCCCATTTAGTCTGTACTAAGCGTTTGACAGCGCCAGCTCACCAGGCGTACGTCGCTTAACCTCGAATCTATGACCTACGTCACTTCACGACAACCTCTCAGTAACCAGTGACAAACTTATGGAACACATCTTATGAACTTAGATTAGCACGTAATACTATTCTAAAAGATATTAATATTCATCGTAATATTAAACACGTTCCTTATATACCTTTACTTCCTGGGTACATGCCCAAAGTCGTGGTTTCTATTCCATGTCTTCGGAAGTGAAACAAATTTCCGACTTTTTTTTTCTCTTTTTTTACCACATGATAGCCTTTCTTGACCCTTCCACTTTTTCACTTTTACTAGAGTTAGTTTTACAATGGGAGTGTTCTACACTGAGAAGGTTTCTTACGCTTATTTCCCTTACTTTGACTTTATCGAATACCTTAACTGACATCTTAATTGCGTGGTCGTAAAGCGTTTCTGGAAAGGAAGTTTAGTACCCGGGAAGCTATAGGCCTTTTTTGGCGGGAATAAGAACGCGTCAAATTGGTTCTTTTGCGCCTATATACTTAGATGGGTTTGGTTATACTGGTGGTTAATAGGGGGGATACCGCGAAAAAATATACAGGGTGCTTCTGATAAGTCTGCCATAAGTTAAACGATGTGTTCTTTGGGTCAATATGAGTGGAAAGACAGTGTCAAGGATCATGGGGCCTACAACATTTACTTACGGAGATAAGTGCTTCAGAACATAATTGATTAACTGCTGAGACAATTAAATTGTCACACACGTGGAGTAAGATATATCAGCCAATTCAATAGTCTTCAATCTAAGAACGTTGTTGAACCTTATCTAAGTGTACTATTAAATGGGTGGAAGTTTGAAGCGTACGCTAGTAAAGTGGGGATACATTTAATTTTAGAAGTAGGAATGGAGAACAGAGTAATGTGGGCACGCATCAAGTCCCGGACCCCCTTCCTCGGGACGGAGGGTATGGAAGAAGAGGCGGGTCATAGCGACAGAGGTAAAAAGGAACTAGGTATTTTTCGCCGTCCCCGTCAGCAACGTCATCAAAACGTAGTTTAAGTGAGCCAATAAGATAATTTAAACTTTTCGTTACGTGTTGGAGGGAGGGGCTTTATACTGGGCTATGAGTCGGAGTGAAGTAAATACTAACCGTTCTCCATTCCTACTTCTAAAATTAAATCTATCCATGAGTAATGTAAAGCTAACTAATCCGCATGTGACATTACTATTTCCTTAATTGTTTTGTGGGCCAATCAAGGTTTGGGAGCCCATATCTCCCTAATTAAATGTTGTAGACCCCATCTTTATTTGACACTTTCCATTCAGTTTAGCCCTAAGAACATGTCACCCTTTAATTTATGGCAGACTTATCAGAAACACCCTGTATTTAATTGGATACCAACTAGATTATTCCGAAGTCCTTATTTGCGTCTTTAGATGACTCGCTATGTAAATTAAACTCGAATAAATGGAGGCAAAAATTCTTTCAGTTGGAAATAATTACTGAGAGTAGTAATTTTTTTCGTTTGGGCTAAAGTTGGAATGCAATGGAATTCAGTAGCTTTCGTGTTTTTTTGCGCCAGTATAGACGAATGAGAAGGATCTAGTTGGAAATTTTACGGCTTCAGTTGATTGCCACTAAACGAGGTTCCTTGGTTATTACCCCCGAATCGTCCCTCTTTAGAAAATGATCATTATTTTTTGCCCGTCTCTGGGAATATAGTAGCGAATTTTTTTGTGAGACGTTTTTAATCATCTCGAAGTATAAGCAAAGTTCTCGTGTTACATACCCCGCAATTTTTCATTTCCATTAAAGAAATATTCAACTTTATGCCGAGTAGTTTTGAAATGTGGAACTCTCTCATAGATTTATCCTTCTTTCTAGACTGAATTATAACTTGTTCCATTGTTTACCGTGTTAAGGGTATATAATAAGTAATTTAATGGAACTTTTTCATCCATTTCTTCCTATAATTTTTCTTCAATTTCTTACTATACTTTTCATCAATTTCCACATATATTTTACACCAATTTCCTTCTATATTTTCCACCCATTTCCACCTATATTTTACACCAATTTCCTTCTATATTTTACACCCATTTCCACCTATATTTTACACCAATTTCCTTCTATATTTTACACCAATTTCCACCAATATTTTACACCAATTTCCACCAATATTTTACACCAATTTCCACCAATATTTTACACCAATTTTCACCCATATTTTACACCAATTTCCACCCATATTTTACACCAATTTCCACCTATATTTTACACCAATTTCCACCTACATTTTACACCAATTTCCACCTACATTTTACACCAATTTCCACCTCTATTTTACATCAATTTCCACCTCTATTTTACACCAATTACCACCTCTATTTTACACCAATTTCCACCTCTATTTTACACCAATTTCCACCTCTATTTTACACCAATTTCCACCTCTATTTTACACCAATTTCCACCTCTATTTTACACCAATTTCCACCTCTATTTCCAATATTCACTTTTCACCCTGACGTTGACTTATATATTATTCCCCGTACGACAGCTTTTCTAAAACAGTTTGAATTGAATTTCCAAATCATTTTCCATCAAAATACTGAATAATCAAAGTCTGATGACTCTGTTAGTGGATATAATTTATAAATACCGCAACTTAACATACTAGAGCACTTAGCTATAGCATATCTTGTAATGCAAATGCATTAAAGTTTGGTTGACTTAGCCTAGGGTTTATCTTATCACTTTGGAGGCGGCTTTAGGTGAACCAATCTAATTCGAGGCTCGCTATTCATTGATCTCTCTGTCCGTTAAAATCGAAACTTCCCTCATCGGGAATTCGGCAAACCAAAGACAATACTTTATACTGTATATTTCCGTCGTATATTCACCGATGAATTAAGCCTTTGCGTGTCACATAATGGTTTCCTTTTCATCTACCCCTCCCCATTTCTTGTCAGAAGTAAATTAATGAAGTTATTGAACAAGATTCAATTTTAAGTTACTAATACAGGGTGTTCCAGAAAGGCTGTTAGCCCCGGAGTACATTTGGTATTAGGGACGATTTTAGTAGAAAACTTTCTAAGGACTACCCTGAACAAGTTATGGTTAGAGGGTTTTACGGATGACCCCTTAAGTTTAAGCAGAGGTATATAATTCTTCTCTTCGAGAGAAGTGTACCACAAAGCCCCGGGGTAATTGTAATATGATTCTTCCCAACATCATAACATTTGGAGAAGGGTTACACATACGCGATAAATAGTTTCCTCATCATTACTCTATTAGCGCTTAACTATTTGCCAAGACGCATGCGCTTGTGGATTATAGTCCCACGTCAAGACAATCAAGGTTTGTGTATTGATCGCTGAGGATTTATAAATCCTCAGTACCAAAAAGCTAAAGAATTGACGCTAGCACGGTGCGATGCCCATCTGAACTTGGTCTGATGAGCAGGAAAGCAATCAAAAAGGGTGCATGAGCCTGGGAAGAGTCATGTTACGTAACTAAAGTATTAAGAGTAATTCAGAGTGTCATCCTTCTATTATCCCCTTCTGGGTTAAGTAAGAAGCAGAAAGGCAATGGCAATTTAATTAAGGGGTCGTCTGTAAAACACTTTATTTTCATAACTTGTTTAGGCTGCGGGACTAAATGAGACTGTCCAACCCCTCAGCTTCTGAGTCAAGATGTTTCAGTTTCATAACTTTGACTTAATTTACTTCCGTGGCTTATTCTAAAAATCAAAGCCCTGGTACCGCTCTTTTCTCTAAAAATAATGTCAGAAAAGCCTTATAAAAATGCAAATATCGGAACTTAGATCCTAATAAAGGCATGTATGCCTACACTTCAAGGGGAAGTACGCGGTTAGAGTCGGAAGAGAGGCTGAAATTGGAGTTCAGGGGATTAGAATGGCAAAAGGGAAGTCTGTTAACAAAGTTAATAACTAGTTTTCCTTCCCTTCCCAAGTTGTTCCCCTACATTTTGCGTGAACGGTTAGTTCGGAATCTACTAAGGTTGGTTGGTTGCATGTCCGAAAGGGTGGTCGCCCGCGTCTAATAAGAGAGGCATGGGTTGGTTGGAGGGGGCTTCCGACGTGTATGTATGTGTTCCATTATAACCATGGCGATGCGGGTTAAAGGAAGGGTGGATTAGAAAATTCATTTTGGTTTTATATTAGATTCATTATAAGGTCATTAATATTAATGCCCTTGAAAGGAAAATATTCCTCGCTTCTTCCATTAAAAATTACAGTAGCTTTTAGGCTAGAATTATATTAAATTGTGGCTTAGCTGATATTGAGTTACCTTTTAAGTAGGCCAATGAATTAGTGACTTGTGGTTTTGAAGTTAAACAAAATTTTTGAAATTTTAGGAAAGTTCATAAGTTATGTTCCATAAGATTGTCACTGGTTACAAACTGGAGCTTATCATGAAGTGACGTAGGTCATAGATTCGAGGTAAAGCGACGCCTGGTGAGGCGCTGTCAAAGGCTTAGTACAGACTAAATAGGAATATGGACTACAAAACCGAGTGTAGTGAATTCTCGGTGCCGTTCGAACTACCTATCAGTAAGTCTATAGCATTACGAAGTATAGGTAGTGTCACACTTATGGAACATATCTTATAATCTTATGATATGTCTTCGAGTCACAGATATGCTTCGGAGTCAAACGTCTATTCGTGAACTCTGTTGAACCGTTCATAGAGAATTCTTAGACGACTGAAGTTAGTTATATGACCCTACTTTTAGGCTCAGGATGGGACAAGCTGACCCTATACTATAGTATAGCCATTAGGCAGAACGTGCTTTAAGTTGAAGTACACTCGAGTTCGCATTATCTTAATTTTGTTTCTGTTCGAATTGAAATGAGGGTAATATATACCTCCACTCCTTAAGTAAAATTACGTTCTGCATTGGATAGGAGAGTTAAATAAACACAGCCTAGAAGGCGAGATTATAAACATTTAGAGTACCGTAGGATATTGATCGAAGTAATGTTCACCAATTAAGCGTAACGGCTAGTATTCCTTCTCCCCTGGCTGGCTTCCTTCTAGCTCAACTTCTACCCGTCCCAAAGTTACCCACAGTCCGTTCAAGTTAGTAGTAGTAGTACCTTACAGGCTCGTCACGGGGCGCTGCTCCAGTTGTATTGGGTTTCGCGCCTAAACGTCTTTTCGAGCTGCGTGTTCTAGTCTGGACCAAAAGTGTATAATGTTTTCCTCTCCTCTCTTTCGAAGGGAACTAGGGAAAGTGGTGGTATATATGGTCGGTCGCGGCTGGTCCTTACTCTTGTGTGGCTATACTAAAAGTCCAAGACTTCAAGCTTCGGAAATCGAGCACAACCGGCGCGTGCTGGTGTGTGTATACCTTAGCTAGTACGGTTGCTATGACGACACTTTGGACTTAAACCAACTCTCTCTCTCTCTCTCTTTCGCGCGCGCCACCCCGTCCCAATCTCCCGCGCGTTCTCCGCGACCCCCAACACGTGGTGGTGGTGTGTCGTGTCTCTGTGTGTGTGTGTTCGTTCTGGCTTCATTCGAGCTCTCGGAGTTTGCACTAGCCAGTCATGGAATTAAAACTATCGACGCGTTCTCTTGGTATGGTCAGTGCAACGGGGTAATTTTTCGGACGCGGGAACTTCCCACTACAGGAACGGAGAGAGAAAACATTTTTCTATACAGGACCTCTCCCTGAGGTACGTTTTATCAAATCTTATGGAAAAATAAAGGAGTAAAAGACAAGGGGGAACCAACCAAAGTCCATATGCGAAGGATTAAAATATATTGTTAGAAAGTGGTAAATTTAGAAGTTCTTTTAGTTCCTTAGTCAAGTTTCCTTTGCAAAGTGATGGTCAATCTTTGAGTTTCGCGAAAAGTAAGAAGTGATGTTATTCAGGATTGGTGTGATTGTTAACTTTATATTTAAACTAATGTTTGCAACCCTGAACACTCATGCACTGTAGTTTGAACACGAGTTTCTTAAAGAGCGCCTCTATGTTAGGCAGGAAGAAACTATAATTGCAATATTGTGGAAAGGCAACAATAAACAAACGCATTAACCATAATATTTTGGGGTAAAAACCCATCATCGAATTAGTAATATTTTGGAAAATTTGACAATTTATCCTTCATGTTTAAAATAACAAAAGGCGCGCTTTTTCCGCTCATGTTTGAACATATGTACCTGGAGAACAGCTTGAAAAGCCGTTCATTTCTTCTATCCAACTTATAATGCACCTTTAATGGATAAAGTTTAAAAGTTTAAAATCGTGTTCATTGGAGAAAGTTATGTTTGTCATGCGCGGAAAACCTTATAGTTAAACATTGGAAGTCCAACCAAAAGCATTTATAATTAGGTGGCGTGTGTTCTTTAAGTAAAAGGGGTAAATTTAACCCCCTTTCACTCCGAAACTTACCCCGAAAAGAGCAATTTTCATGGCCCCCTAGTCTTTTCTCTTTCAATTATTTACGCTTTGCCGCCCCAATACTGGTGGGAAAAGTCTCTACCTTCCCCCCAAACCCCAACCTCGTATTCATTTCAAGCCAAGCTCGTGGAATAGAATCAAAGGATTTGAAAGCTAATTTGTAAATTTAATTACAGGAAACATTTTCGTTCTAATCTACAATCGGATGTACATACTCGCTATAGAAGGACTCGGTATCCAAAAGGCTTTTCGAAAGAGTTAGAAAATTTTGTTGCAGTTTCCCTCCCGAACTTTTCTACGAAGTTTTCATCATCAGATAATGGAGAAGAAGTATTCATTATATCACGCTAGTCTGGATTTCAATGCGGGCGTTTTTCCTTCGGAGTTATTATGGGATTTAATTTAATGGTAAGTCTGTTACTTTTATTGAAATTTTATTTTTTGAATTTTTTGGATTTCAATTTAAACTGGTCAACAGTTGAAGTATTTTGAACCATTTTATCATATTAAGGCCCTTTCAGACGATACAATTTTTGACTCAACTAGATGGGTCAAAAAGTTTAGTCAGTAAAAATTGGTCGGTAATCATTTTTTAATTTGGTCGTTCAACTTGTCCAACTTCTGTTACTCAACTCAAGTTGACTCATCTAAATGAGTCAAAACGTTGTACCGTCTGAAAAGGCCTTTTTCACTTAGGAAAATATAAATTTAAATATTACCCTAAGTTTATAAGGTATGTTCCATAAGTATGGCACTTCCTATGTTTCGTAATGCTAGAGACTTACAGCTCGAGCTAGTTCGAGAACGACAGGCGAGAATTGACTACACTCGGTTAATTTACAGTCCATCTTCCTATTTTTTGACAACGCCTCACTTCATGACAAGCTCTCAGTAAAAAGTGACAAACTTATTGAACATATCTTATGAACTTTTTATATTATTATCTTTACGGGATTGTTTTGAATACGAAATCCCCGCAGTGTAGCTTGTTGACTAATTCAATATTTTAGGCGCCTTAAAATTATTGGTTATTGATATAGAGTTTTAATCAAAATTTTCTTTATTATTTGCCTATGTTTTAGTTTTATACTTTGAAGGAACGGTTATTTGAATACAGTTTAATGGATTTGGGATATTTATATATTTGGGAATTTATGCGTTTAAAAGGTGCGGGAATGAATAACGGATATCATTTACTAGTAGCAAAGGTATCCGTCGGGTCATTTTAATTATTTTTCGGGCCGCCATTTTTAAAGATGGCGGTAAATCGAAAAGTGGGAATATTTTACAAGCTTAGTCAGTGCACGTGTAAGTAGAAGTTCTTGTTGCTATAACCAGGTAGCGCCTAAGCTAAAGGGGTATTCAGGGCGTGTTTTACGTTCATGCCAGTGAAATATCCTCTCATCATGTTAGCGCTATAGAGTACATGCTACTCCAGAATAAATCTTTCCTTCTCTAAGGTCAAACTATTCAAATCAAAACTTGAACGCGATGTCAGCGGTTTAAGAAAAGTGTTTTAATCTTATAATACGATTTGAGGACGACGTTGGGGTTTAGTTTTAAGTATGTACGTCAGCTTTGAATAACGAGTGTTAATCAAAAATAAAAATTTTGTCAAGAAACGATGTAGGCATAGAATAGAAGGATTTTTGTAAAATTGTTGAAGTAGCCTAAAGCCCTTTAGTTTTTATAACTTGGAAGATAAGCTCCTTAGAAAAGGGATTTTAAAACCGAAAAATGACAACCTTTTTCTGTGTGTACAGGGTGTTTCTGAAAGGTCTGTAAGGAATTATGAGTATGTGTTCTATAGACGATTTTGAGTTGAAATGTAACTTCTATGACATTTTACCCTAAGGGCCACTCTTTTCAAGTTATATTTGGAGTATTTTACGGATTACAGTTTAATTTGAATTAAGAAGCTGAAAGACAATGGTAATTTAATTTAACGGATAATCCGTGGGGTGTTCAATAAGCAATTTTGAGTCGAAAATGTTCAATGACATTTTGCCAAGTTATATTTGGAGTATATTACGGATGACCCCTTAATTAAGAAACTGAAAGACAATGATTTCTATTTTAATTAGGGGATCACCCCTAAAACACTCTAAACATAACTTGTAAACGGCGGATCTTATTACAAAATGTCATAGAAATTACATTTTCGACTCGAAATCGCCCAAAGAACACAGCCCTTAATTTCTGACAATATTATCAGAAACACCCTGTATATTTTTTTGGGTATTCCAACCGCTTCGAATCACGCATTCTTCTTCCTGAAGAGCAAAAACGTTTCATAGGCCAAAAACAAACGTGTCTAGAGAAAATTTAAACTTCTACACAATTTTGGTTTCATCACGTACAGGGTTATGTTAGGGTTAAAGTGTTTAGAAGTTCGTACTCTTGAAGTAAACGCTCCTAATTCAGATCAACTATAGTTCGAGTCCCTAATCCTTCATGCAGGGTTATCCCAAAAGGGTTTTACGATTAAAGGTCATTGGCTTCTATGGTCGATTTTGAGTCCAGAATGTAACTTCTATGACCTTTTACTCTAAAAGCCACCGTGTACAAGATATGATTAATAGTTTTACGGTTGACCCCTTAAAATTAAGTAACAATATGAAAGATAATTCTAGTTTAATTAAGGGGTCATCGGTAAAACACTCCAATGTTCATAACTTGTTTAGGGACTAACCCTTACGGGAAAATGTCATAAGAAGTTACATTTTCGACTCAAAATCGACCATGGAAAACACTGTACTTTGGTTTTACCATACTTTTTGAAGCACCCTGTATAGTTTCTAAGTGATCAAATGTGAATTTATAGTCCGTAATTTTATAACATCAATATTAAACCGATCGGACCATGGGACAAACGATGATCTTCCTCATAAAGCTTAGCATAGCGGGTGGGTAAAAAAAGGAGAGGGGGTCAAACAGGCCCTTTAAAGACTGAATAAGTAGAATATCTAAACTCTAAAGTTAAACAGCCGTTGCTTCTACAAAGTGTTTGTAACACAAAGAAAAAAGTTAAAATGTCAGATTGGATGTTTCACAAGCAAGAAATGTTGTAAGCTCACGCAAAACCAACCCTTTTAGGAATGTATATTTACATAAATGATCGATGTTTAGAAGTTTGTTTTTTGTTCTCGAAAGCACTTTCAAAAAATATAGGTATATAGCGTGAACACGGCTCTTTAACATTTACAATTATGTGAAGAGACTCATGTTGCCATTGTGGAACAATTTCTTTAAATCATCAGGCGTGTCATACCAGAAGTGAGATGAGACTAGAAGTGAAGGGCTCTAGCACTGATAGTAGATCCTGGCACTAGTGAACAAATTTGAGGATTTTATGCCGCTTCCCACGCGCCTACACTACTGAGAAAAAAAATTGGTCGAGTTTCAAAAACATTTCCTACCCCCTTCCCCTCAACTTAAAGCGGCCGCACACGGACGCAGCTCCTTGAATCTATTTCGGCCGTCTACCACCGCGAGCGTCTCACGTTTTGGAGGGAAAATTCAGAAACCTCTACTAGAGGGCCAACCGTTCTTGTGTTATCAAGAATATTCACTTTCGCCGAGTGAAGAATTTGGTTAGCTCAGTACTTCTGGTCTCATCTCACTTCTGGTCATACTCATATTCTAAAATTGTTAGTTTAATAAAACAGATGGTGCATTTTTATTCTAGAAAAGATGGTGTTGAAATTTGGATTTAGGACAATTTAGAAGTACTAGCAATTCTTGGAAACCCAAACCGAAGGTAAAACTGTTATAATATAACTAGTTAAAGCGTGTATAGTGAGTCCTAAATTCGAAAATTTTGACAATGTTCACTCTTTTTAAATAATCGTTGAATTCCGTATTTATATTCATCGTTAATATGAAAAGATTCATGTCAACACTATTAACTAAAAGCAAATGCCGTCTCCTCTGGTACCCCTAAAATTCAGGCTGATCTTCTACACACAAATTTTACCTTGCCAAAGGCAGAAGCCAATCAGAACTCGTCCATGAGGGCGGAGCTAAAACTAGCCTTTGTTATGCTTAGAGGGTCAGTCAACCCCATCTCTCGACCAAGGGAACATCTAGAAGCGTTTGTTTATTCTAAACCACAGCCGAGCCTCGCTTTAAGCGTTTACCCTACCTTTAAACCTTTTAAAAGCAAAGGTTTCGAATTTCTCAGCCCATCCAATTATTCTTTTATTTGAACAGAAAATTCCAGGCTTCCACCCACGTGTTTAGGCGCGTAAATGGGTCAGCCTGATTTGAAACTGTACCACCAAAACTATTTCCCACCAAAAATCAGCTTCCGGGTATCGCTTTGAGATGACCGGAGATTTGAAGAGCTAGACTATACATTCCTTTCCGGTGTACCGGACTCGTCCTTCCATCTAGGTCTCGTTTTACATTCATTAACGATCAAACATTAATTAGGGATCCAAACCTCATTTCGAAGTTGATGGGGGTGGGAGTTAGGGAGCTCCCCGAGTGGTAATTAAAACAATTTAAAAGACGATTCTTTGATTCTCCAAGGGCCGTAATCCCAAGTTTAACCAAAAATTTGCTTACCCATCTTATAAATGCTTTTACTATAGTCGGATGGATAGTTTACGGTTTCGTCAGAAGTTGATTAAAACGAAGGATTCATTTGTGTTAAAATGCGCAACATCTTACATAATTTTTCAAAGTGAACATTAGTGTTTTTCTCAGTATCAAATTAACCATGAATATTCAAAAAAGAAGATAAGATATAACGTCAAGTCTGTCTCTAAAACAGATGACTTAGTTGGGTTAAGGACATTATTGAAACCCATTGGTAGCTGAAACAAGTGGTACTAGACTGCTACACTCTTTAATTAAAATAGAAATCATTGTCATTCAGTTTATTAATTAAATCAGGGATAGATTTAATTTTAGAAGTAGGAATGGAGAACAGCAGAGTAATATGGGCGCGCGTCAAAGTCCCGGACCCCCTTCCACGGGACGGAGGGGTATGAAAGAAGAGGCGGGTCATAGCGACAGTGGTAAAAAGGAATTACATATTTTTCGCCGTCCCCGTCAGCAACGTCATCAAAACGTAGTTTAAGTGAGCCAATAAGATAATTTAAACTTTTCGTTACGTGTTGGAGGGAGGTGCTCTATATTGGGCTATGAGTCGGACTGAAGTAAATACTAACCGTTCTCCATTCCTACTTCTAAAATTAAATCCATCCCTGATTAAATTTAAAGTGTCATCGGTAAAATACTCCAGTCTTAACTCGAAAACAGTGACCCGGACGTCACAATGTCATAGAAATTACATTTTCGACTCGAAATGGCCCAAAGAACACCCCTTAATTTATAGCAGACCTATCAGAAACACCCTGTATAGAGAA
The DNA here is from genome assembly GCF_054372755.1 of Phalangium opilio. NCBI lineage: Eukaryota > Metazoa > Arthropoda > Arachnida > Opiliones > Phalangiidae > Phalangium > Phalangium opilio. Next base: position 3,376,997 of record NW_028324226.1, read on the forward strand.
AATTTGTTTTAGTTTAGTTTGTTTCTGTTTGCGTTCCTCCCCTCTTTCGCTGATCTCGTTAGCTCGTTAATTATTCCTAAATATCGCTTCTCTCTGTTCGACAGATTCGACCGTATAGTCTTCCCTCTTTCACACTTCTCGCTTTCCGTTAGGCCTAATTACAAGTCGAATTATTCTCTTGTTATGCAGGAAGTTTATCACACTTTAACCAAGGCCCAATGCGCCCCAAAACTCATTCTCCCGCCCTCGTTAATTTGTTGTCTCTTTTATACATAATGATGTGTTTGAGCAAAATTGATCTAGTCTCCTACACAGATCTGTTTACCACGACGCGTACGTGAAGGGGGAGCTGCGAAAAAGTTCACGGGTGCCATAACTATTTTGTTCCATACAATCTACAGGATATAGCGACCCTTTTTGGATGTTTTCACGTTCCTTACTTCGATTTTAAGGGTTCGAACTGATCCCCGTGACCCCTTCCAGCGTAGGCATGTACAAGAAAAAGATATAAAACCATGTCTACTTGTAGCAGGCAAAATTCCATACAGTCTACAGTATTTTAGGCACCATTTTGGACGTTTGCATGTTTTAAAAGTAGACTTTAAGGGTTCAATGTGACCCCCGTCCTGAGTAGGCATGTATAAGAAAGGGAAAGAAAACCAGACTTATAGCAAACCAAATTATGAAATCGGATCTTTCCATTTTCATTTTGTATCCAATATCCAGCAGCACAATCTGTGTCCTAGCTCTGACGTGCATGCATGCTTCCTCGCAGCTTTGGCTATACACGTCGCTTTTATCGGTCGAAAATAAGTTTTCCCCATCGGTCCTATAATTCGTTCTCGAATATTAGGCTTAAGAACATGCCTCGTGCCTCGCGCCAACTCCACCTCCTCCTTGGAAAAGAAACTTTTCGTGCGAAAGAGAAATTAAGCCTGCATTAGATTTATTATTTTTTTTTTTTTTGCCTTGTGCGCTTTTCTTTCATTTCTCCGATGGTGAGCTCCTCCTCTGGAGAAAAATTGCAGCCCACGCCACGGAAAAATAGGCAATCATTATATTTTATAGTTTGTTAGCACCTTAGTATGACCAGGGTAAAATAATTAAATAAGAAACTCGACCTCTCACTTGGGGTCCGAACACGTATAAAATCGCGTAGCTACAGAATATAGGTTCCAAATACAAGCTCCAGTAGCAGTGACTTAGCTAGAACTGGCGACGGGGCCGGTATGCCCTAGGCGACGCTTTTATGTAGCTTTACGCCTTCCTTTTGCACCGATTGGACTGGTTGGAGATTACAACAATCAGGGGTAGGTATACAGTAGTAAGCGAAACCATTGCGTTCTATCCATTCCATTCCATTTCTTATTTAGACGTAAGATATTTGGGTTTGTAAAGGATTTGGGTTAAACCTTCCACAGTATGACAACGATACTTCTCCTTCTCCAACGATGCTCAATGTACTTGGGTGTTAGGTCTACCGCAATCACGGCTCTTTTGAGTATGTATTGAGAAAGGAGACTCGACAGCAGGGACAACCCCGGGCGCTAAAAGCTCTAGCTACGCCCGATGCCGGAGAGTTTGTGGTCTCGGTTTATGGAGAGAAGACCGATCATTCGGTGCCAAACTCACTCTTGATATAGACCTTTTCAGCGTAAATAAGGGGGTAGGCAACTCTCAGTATAAGGGACATACAAGGGGGTTGATACATTGCCGTCTCTGCGCACTCTCATGATACAAAAAGTCTACAGCGCAGGCGCCGAAAAACGAGATGGAAGGCAAAGTTTTACCACCCCCCGTGTCTTTCCCTTTTAGTTACATCGAAATGGTCTATTCTCCGTAATCTTTTACCGGTCTATCATTACTACACTCCAAGTTTATCAACTCATGATTCCATTCAAAGGCGTAGCCCAGTTGACAAGACTTCCACAATATTATTTCTTTTTATTGTAGCAATTTCAAGAAATTCACAAGTTGACTTGCTCTGTAAATGTGATTCGAAATGGAAGGGTTTTTAAGCCTATTTTGTGTTCGTATACTCGGTAGATCCCTTCTTCTTTTTTTCGAAGATCGTTTCAGTGGCTTCACGCCCAATGAGCGTGACTTCTTAATGACGTGTACCTTCCTTAATTGAATGAGGCCAACGTGTACAGGTCTTAAAAGGTCTGGCGAATGAAAAAGGAGAGAGAGAAAATGGCAGTGATTTTAATTAATGAACGAAGCGGAGAAATTGACATTTTAACCGCCTCCTTGTTTTCGTTTATACTGTATTCCAAGATATGCTTTTTTCCTTTCTTTTTATCTCTTGGGAGTTTTCGATTACGCGAAATTAGGCTTAGCAAGCTTGAATTAAATATTTAAATTTCTTAGTTCTTGTTTCCCTTTCACTCTCTCTCTTTCTCTTTCTCTCTTTCTCTCTCTCTCTTTCTCTTTCTCTCTTTCTCTCTCTCTTTCTCTTTCACTCTCTCTTTCTCTCTTTCTCTTTCTCTCTCTCTTTCACTCTCTCTTTCTCTCTCTCTCTCTCTCTCTCTCTCTCTCTCTCTCTCTCTCTCTCTCTCTCCTTTTATGTAAATATATTAATTAGAAACAAATTACCTTTAAAATACGCTGAAATATGTTAATGGAGAAATAGCATAAATATTTTATAAATACAATTAACATTTTAGGCATTTTATTTAAATATTATTGATTTCCACAAAATATATTTTTTCTTTCCGAAGCCTGCTTCCCAGGGGCAAACGTCTAATGTATTCTCTGCGAGCCCCTGTAAATCATTTCACTGCCATGCACTGGGACATTTATTAACTAGAAACATATTTTCTGGATATTACTCTAAAATATTTTAATCAAAAAATAATAATAATTATTTTATATATTCAATTAAAGTTTTAGGCATTTTATTTAAGCATTAATTGTTTTCACAAAGTAAATATTTTTTCTTTTGGAAGCTCACTTTCCAGGGGCAGAAGTCTAATGCATTCTCTACGGGCCCCTGTTAATCATTTCCCTGCAATGCATAGAAGTACTAAATTATAAAAATTTCCAAATTTAATAATTTTTTTTTCTGTTTCCAAGTCGATATATGACAAAAGAAATTGCGTAACTTGGTCCTTAATGCAACTAGGTCGGAATTGAACTGGAAACTTATAAGTCGAGCGCGTTATCCAAATTGTTTACTCAGCGACTCTGAAATATTTAATTTTCAACTGACTTGTGTATTGTATTTATACAGGGTGTTTCTGATGAGTCTACCATAAATTAAAGGATGTGTTATAAGGATCTAACCATAGATATATTAAAAGGGTAGATACACAATTCAATGGGAGGTCGACGCGGAAGGGTCAACGAGCAGACAGCCGCTATTTTCTGGGGGTAGCCGTATAAAACGCCATCTATCGGGGACAAATTAGCGGCCAATATTGGAACTATCATAAGGATGAGTGGCACTCTATGTTAACTCACTATAGGGCATAATAAGTCAAACCCTCGGAGATGCCATTACTCCATTTCCAAATCTACTTCTACATTATGGCCATGACCAAGGCTTAGCTCGCCTTAAATGTTTTTATTACTAATAAATGTATAAAAAAAGACTCTTACCTTCAGAAAACGGTGGTATTTCCTCGAAAGTAAGTAGAAATAAAAGTTCCAAGTGTTTTTTAAAAGATTTTACAGGTGTAAAATTTATAAAATACGTTTTTCCGCTCTTAGCTCGTATAAAATGGAGTAATGGCATCTCCGAGGGTTTGACTCATTATGCCCTATAGGGAGTTAACATAGAGTGCCACTCATCCTTATGATAGTTCCAAATTTGGCCGCTAATTTGTCCCCGATAGATGGCGTTTAATACGGCTACCCCCAGAAAATAGCGGCTGTCTGCTCGTTGCCCCTTCCGCGTTTTTTCGTTAAGCCTAAGCCAGCGAAGTGGATCTAGACCCTTTATAGTTTTACTATATCTATGGATCTAACTGAGTGAAAAGTGTCACTGAACATGGGACCTACAACATTTAATAACGGAGATATGGTCTCCCGATTATTAATTGGCCCCTAAAACAAGAAAATGGCAGACTCACCAGAAACACCCTGTATATTTGCTTACTATGACTAGAAACACCCTGCATATTTGCTTACTATGACTAGAAACTTACTATAAATTAGCTGATATATTTAAATTGTAGACCAAGAACCCATAAATTACCTGGGAACGTATGAATAGCTATTTCACGTTTTTATGAGCTCGTATTCCTTACAAGCTTGCCAATATGGTGCCCGATTCATGAGAAAACCTAATGGGAATAACCGGTAGAAAATAACCCCATTCTATCTTCAATCGTTCTCGTGTTTTAAATGGGTTCTTTTGTAAACTGAAATGCGTCGTTTTTTAATCAATTAGGCCTAGATTTACATATTTACTAAGAATCACCTGAGCAAATAAATATACAATTTAGTTACTAGTAGACAATGATGCTCTAAAGTGGGACAATACGCAACAAAATAAATTTGTATAACAGAATTTAGCAGCTATTTAAACCACTTTTCGTATTTAATTCTTTAACCGCTCTTTGAATATTTTAATGGAAATAATTCTCTTATTTGCTTTCCGGTCTGATCTGCATGGTTGAAGAATAGATCTACTCCTGAGCAAACAACTTTGTTATTAATAGAAATAATAGGAATATTATTTAAATAGACATACGTACATTGTGTTTCTGATAAGTCTGCCACAAATTAAGTGGGATGTTCTTTGGATGAACGATTTTGTGTCGAAAATGTAATTTCTATGGCATTGTTTTCGAGTTATGATTTGAGTGTTTTAGGAATGACCCCTTAATTAAATTAGCGTTGTCTTAAATTTAAGGGGTCATCCGTTAAATACTCCATCCAATCTTAAATCGAAAACAGTGACCCGGGCTGTAAAATGTCATGGAACATTTTCGACTCAAAATCGCCCATATATAGAATTTATATATAAATAATTCGGTATAAATCAATAATACTAAATAAATTATTAGCTATACCCTGTTTTTGTGAAATATGGTACCATATACTATTTTTCCGCTCTTTCTCACGTTCTTCTTTAGACAAAAAATGTTCCATACGGACACTTCACTATATTTAAGACCGCGGATGTTCATTGAAGTAAAGAATTTCTGCGCGATAATTGTCGATTTTCTTACAATTTATCCGTATAAGCAATAAGCATTTTTCGATATATTATAAACAATTATCTAATCATTATCTTAATTTGCGTGGATTATTTGTGACCTGTGACAAATTCTGTGACAAGAGTTCTATTAAGAAAACATAGAACTGCTAGAAGCGACACAGGGAATTATTTTTTTCTCGTGATCATATTTATTGATATTTAAATGAATATCCATAGCACCTTGCGCAAGATTACTTAATTTATTTTAAAAACAACGATTTTTTCAAGTGCACAAGAAAATAATTTTTATTTAAAGCTCAAAAACTTTAAATAAAATAATTTTCTTGTGTACTTGAAAAAAATCGTTGTTTTTAAAATCAGTTAAGATATTGATGTGGGAGGAGCTTGTAATTTCCGTTACGAATTTTCATACTTACACAGTGGAGACTGGAGATCCCGGAAGATAAGGATTCCATATATCGCTTCTATTTTTTGTTGGTTATACCAAAACTACGTTTTTCAATTGATGTTATATAACGGTACATCTACAAAGATAATTTGCGAGTGAAACCAAGGTGAAACTGAGGTAGAATTTTGGTATTTATGAAACTTCTTTGTACAATGTTATTTGTTTAGGACTTAGCGCCATTGTTTCTGAGGGCTTTCGCGTGACCAGGGCCGAGAAAAGTTGGCAAGTGAAAAGATATAATAAAAATTGGAATAACGATCGATATCAATGAGGGTGGATTAGTTAGGAAAGCAAAGCACGACCCTGGCTCCGGACGGTAAAGCAAGCCACGCAGCCCTATTTAAATATAGCTAGCCCCCTAAAGTTCGTCAGCGCGCAACGCTTTTTTATATAAACACATTGAGCAAGTTTATAATACCCGGGAAAAATAAGCTTTCTTCACCGCTGGTCGAATGATTGCTACCAGAAGGTAATCGAATTGACGTAAAAATGTTCAGATTTCATTGTCGATTTTATACATGGGCATAAAGTACTCAAAGTCATTGTGTTTGTATCAATTCCATGTGAAGTATCTTTAATTCGTGTCAATTCCCCGTGAAGTATCTTTAATTCGTGTCAATTCCACGTGAAGTATCTTTAATTCGTGTCAATTCCACGTGAAGTATCTTTAATTCGTGTCAATTCCACGTGAAGTATCTTTAATTCGTGTCAATTCCACGTGAAGTATCTTTAATTCGTGTCAATTCCACGTGAAGTATCTTTAATTCGTGTCAGTTCCACGTGAAGTATCTGTAATTCGTGTCAATTCCACGTGAAGTATCTTTAACTCGTCCCAATCCACGTGAAGTATCTTTAACTCGTCCCAATCCACGTGAAGTATCTTTAACTCGTCCCAATTCCACGTGAAGTATCTTTAATTTATGTCAATTCCACGTGAAGTATCTTTAACTCGTCCCAATTCCACGTGAAGTATCTTTAATTTATGTCAATTCCACGTGAAGTATCTTTAATTTATGTCAATTCCACGTGAAGTATCTTTAATTTATGTCAATTCCACGTGAAGTATCTTTAATTTATGTCAATTCCACGTGAAGTATCTTTAATTTATGTCAATTCCACGTGAAGTATCTTTAATTTATGTCAATTCCACGTGAAGTATCTTTAATTTATGTCAATTCCACGTGAAGTATCTTTAATTTATGTCAATTCCACGTGAAGTATCTTTAATTTATGTCAATTCCACGTGAAGTATCTTTAATTTATGTCAATTCCACGTGAAGTATCTTTAATTTATGTCAATTCCACGTGAAGTATCTTTAATTTATGTCAATTCCACGTGAAGTATCTTTAATTTATGTCAATTCCACGTGAAGTATCTTTAATTTATGTCAATTCCACGTGAAGTATCTTTAATTTATGTCAATTCCACGTGAAGTATCTTTAATTTATGTCAATTCCACGTGAAGTATCTTTAATTTATGTCAATTCCACGTGAAGTATCTTTAATTTATGTCAATTCCACGTGAAGTATCTTTAATTTATGTCAATTCCACGTGAAGTATCTTTAATTTATGTCAATTCCACGTGAAGTATCTTTAATTTATGTCAATTCCACGTGAAGTATCTTTAATTTATGTCAATTCCACGTGAAGTATCTTTAATTCGTCGCAATTCCACGTGAAGTATCTTTATCTCGTCTCAATTCCAATTGAAATATTTTGAATTTGTGAAATCGCCTGACTTGCCAGAGTTGCAGTGACGTGAGAGAAATCATTTAAAGACAGGTGACGAAAAGGCTGGAAAATATTTGTTCCTTCAACTTATCAGCTTCTGTTACTACGTAGCGAGTTATAAGCTCATTTACCAGCAGAAACTACCTTAGTTTAGCTTAAAACAGCTCGATAAATCCTTAAAAAAAAAGGCGCGGACTATATTGGGCAGCATTATTTCATTAAGATCACGTGCGCCCTGAAGTACTTATTCGAATTTTTATACGCTAGCCTGATATGACTTAGGTAAAACGGGCTCAATTTCTAATTTCCATTTAATGTTTAGTAACTTTGTATTAGAGCCATTTTAAGAACCGAGTTCTAAGGCGACTCTACCTTGAAATTGGGTAAGCACTGGCTATAGTTTGGTTACGCAAAATTCTATTGGAAAATTGAAACGGGATTCCGAAAATGCTTTCGGTATTAAAATTTAATCAAATTTGACTTTCAGTTACAATCTGTTCGCGAACCATCAGGTAATATTACGATAAGTGATATTATGGTTTAGCTATAATCTGGTGGGTTTTCGTAGCTACCCTAATGATTTCAGGATGTAGAATGTCCATCTAAAACGGTAGTTTAGTTTGATTCTTGTTTTAGATGAAAATTTTAAATCCTCGGTTTATTTGAAGGATCTTAAAACTCCTAAATTATTCAAGACTACCTCAAGTACAACCTTCACTCTATTAAAAGTACAGCAGCGAATACGTCTTTTTAATGAAAGAGTTTCTGGTTCAAAATTAATAAGGGAATTTATTATTGAAGTATTTTCCAGGTTGATTTATTGGTTTTTTTCCTTTAATATGAAACCATTTAATTAAGTAGAAGCTTGGCAAAATCAAGGGTTTATTTTTTAAGGTCATTGTTAACTATCGTAATATTTCAATCAATATTTTTTATATTGAATTATTGAATTATAAGCTAAGGTAGGGAGAGGACAACTTTATGGGCGATATTATGCACATGGCGTTATTAGTAACTTTGCTATTTTAGTGGAATAAATTAATTAATCATCATATTGCTCCATTATTTTGTTATTTATTAGACCTATTTTTTTTTCTTTCACAGATATCCGAACAACAACTGCGACTGGATAGAATCGGGACCCGATAGGTCGTCCGGGCTAGAAAAAATGCTATATTATGAATCTGTGCTCTTTATCTTGTTGGACCAAACGTAGAAAGCTTCTCCTAGTGCTCGCTGGTTTACTGAACGTGGCCTTTTTCCTGATTTACGATTATCGGCACAGCGATCGTTACAAAACTTTGCGGAAGCCGTCCATTCGAATACCCTCCGCAACTTTCTTACCCTCTACTAGCGCCGAACTTTACCGTGAGAAAAACGACGACGTTCAAAGTCAAGGTGTTAGCAGCAGCGTCAGGCCAAGAGCTGGAGGAGTCTTCAAAGGAAAGTTATCGCCTTACTACGAAACACTATCTGTCGCGGTCCCCAACTATGTTCCGAAATCTTTATCCGGAGGTGTCAGTATGTCCCGCGAACTGGTTGGAGGGAGCAGGTACGGCGGGGCCGGTGGCGCCACCATCTTTTTTAACCTGGCACCTAAAACGACCAATAAAAGTAGCCAGAGTGAAATTACGTCGGCCGAAACCGCCAAATTAGCCAATGAGACTATGGCGACCTTATTGAACCAACGACGAAGACCGAGACCTAATATGGACATGAATGTGTTCTTGAAAAGTTCTGGTTGGCTAGATCGACAGGTGATGAACTCTAACGTTTACGTTTACTCTAATGTTTTAGACTCGCGTGACGTGTGTCCCGATTCGGGCTACAACATGAGCCTCTTAGTGACCGTCTTGACTTCCGTCCAAAATGTGGCCCAACGTATGGCCATTAGAGACACTTGGGGTAAGGCTCTGAAGAAGGGTGGAGCGAAAATTCTTTTCTTTCTTGGTTCTTCATCGTCAAGTTCTATCCAGACCATGGTTAAAAGAGAATGGCATGACCACGGAGATATGGTACAAGAAGACTTTGTGGATTCTTATTACAACTTGTCAACTAAGACAATTTCGATGTTAAAATGGGTTTCGACCAACTGTCCCAAAGTCAAGTACGTTTTGAAAACGGATGACGATATTTACGTCAATGCTGGCGCTCTTTTTCAACGTCTCGAAACCTTCAACGACACGGTGGCCATTTACGGACAATTGGCCCACCGTTGGAGACCCATTCGATACAAGAGGAGCAAATGGTACGTCCCGTTCCGTAATTATCCTTGGGCACACTATCCTGATTTCGTAGCCGGTCCAGCGTATCTGGTGGTCGGAAGCGCCGTGCCTAAACTCTTTCGGGTTGCCAATCGAATGAAGCCTTTTTTCTTGGAAGACGTTTTTCTCACTGGTTTGGTGGCTATCGTTGCTGGAATACCTCGAATCGATCAAACCGGAATGAAAAATAGCCGTGACACTTTTAACCCTTGTAGTTTCAACAAGACTATCACCAGTCATTCGCACCCGTCTTGGGACTTGAGAAGAAGACACAGAGCTATCGCTTCCAAGAAGTTTATCTGCAGAATAAATAGATTGGAAGCGGCGAAAGAAGGTAGATGATAATATCTTCGTACTCTTATTGAGGAGAAGAGATAATGAAGCTGGATCAAATGTTGGTTTTTGTTCACCTGTATAATTGTTTAATGGCGGAAAAAAATAGTTTCAATATAATGTATTCAAAATGTTATTTTAGTCACTGATATATCACCTAGTCATGTAAAATATTTAATGTTTTATTTTTGTTCTTTGGAACGAGAAAAATGCATCGCTTGTTTTATAAAGCTCAAAAATAAACATGATTTTCTTAATTTGGTTTAAATAACTTGATTTTCAGGAAGAAGCAATCACGTTCCCGCCAGAAAGTTCGTAATCAATTGATTGTATAATTTTTCAGATATTTTACTTATTTCCCTTCCCTGTAGATAGTAGTGACGTAATCAGATTTCTAGCATTGAGTTGAGAAAATTACCACTAGAGTGGCCTTTGCGTCATAGTAGCTAGGAGGATATAAGGGTGACCGGTGAGGGAGTCTTCGACTGCCCGATCTTAGAGCTCAGGACCTGGTTTCGGCGTCTCCGAGTTACCTTGGTTATGCGCATCACGTGACCACGCAAATCCAATTAAAAACTAGCGAGTTTTTCACGCTAGCTTAGGACTTTGAAGCAACGCCGCCTATATTACGTGTTGACTGCACTTGTAGTGATATTATTTTAATTTTATCGGGCGTTAACTCGACCCCCCCCCCCCCACAATCTTTAATCCATCTTAAACACTTATCTAGTAGAGTTTTTGGTGTAGGGAAAAGTAAAAAACCGTTACCTTTATCTAAGAACCATAATTTACTATTAATCAAAAATAAAATAACGATAAAAAACGGACCTCCTTCCACGGGACGGAGGGGTATGAAAGAAGAGGCGGGTCAGAGCGACAGAGGTTAAAAGGAATTACGTATTTTTCGCCTTCCCCGTCAGCAACGTCATCAAAACGTACTTTAAGTGAGCCTATAAGATAATTTAAACTTTTAATTACGTGTTGGAGGGAGGGGCTCTATACTAGGCTATGAGTCGGACTGAAGTAAATACTAACCTTCTCCATTCCTGCTTCTAAAATTAAATCTATCCCTGGTATAGTAATAAAATTAGTAACTTGAAAAATATGCTAAACATAAAGGAAAATATTACATTCACAATAGAGAATTACTAGATTTGAAAGTTGTATTCTAATCTAGGTGTAGATTCAGTTCGTAAAAGGGTCCCAAAAATTAATTTAAAAAATGAATTTCTTTATTTAGTTTGTGAAAAGAGGGGCGTGTTTAATTTTGATCCCTTATATGTTCTTTCAGTAACCATCTAAAGAGATGGGACCGTGGTTTGGACGTTTCTCATCATCCTCCCCCCCCCCCACATCCTCCTGCCGCCATCATAAAAGGTAAGACCATGGACTCGATTTACATATTCTCAACTCTGCATAAACTTTCTGTAGTAATACTTCTCAAGTAAGAAAAAGTACGTTAAAGTATTTTTAGCCACATCGTATGACGTACATCTACGGTGAGGCTCTTAGTTTGACCTGCCCTATTGTTGTTGCGCCCGTCGTGCCAGTATACCCACCTTTGGTTGTATAAAAGTTTTCGTTAGTCGTTGAAGGGAAAGTGAAAGGGAGAGAATTGTGGTTAGGTGATATTTTTCGTTCGTCTTCTTATGAAGGGAATTATGATAGTAAGGTTCATCTATATATTCTCTCCCTTTAAAATTCGTCTCACCCGTCGTCGCCGTCCACAATACGATTTCACGCTTTCAATACCGTTACCCTATTTCAACATTGAAAGAAATTGAGGGGAATTTATAATCTAGGCAAAGAAAATATATACTGATGTTATTTTTGGAATGGTCTTAAGGCACTGGGATATTACAATTATTGAGTCTTGAGTGGAAACCCCCATACCTATAGCGTTGCCTCTGTACCACCACCTACGGCACCGTAGTCCTCTCAGCATCCTCAGCGGTTAGGTAGGGTCGTACCGTACGAAATTGTAAAGGACGCTCCCTCTATCTTAAAAATAGAAGCTAGTTCTCGTACATATAAAATGGCGCTACGCGGCAGCACTTGGCAATCGCCTACCGAAGGGTAGGGGCGTGCGCGAGGTACGCTGGGAGAGATACGGTGCCGCAGGTCGCCCTGCATCCTAGGAGGATGGAACTCGTTCCATCCTCCTAGGTTTTACCGAATTCTTTCTCTTTCAAACGCTTCTGGCCATAAGTTCATGTTAGAAATTTTTAAGATGCGATAAGTATGCGTAGGCATAAGTTGTAAATTAAAAGTTTCTGTACGTGTATTAATTGAACGTTAAAGGGGCTGGCCGGAGCTGTTGGAGTGAAGAGGGGGGGTCAAACTGTTGGTTATCATATTGCTTACCCGCCCACCGCGACGGTGGCGCCATTCCTTATGGCCAAAGAACTGGGTGTTTTCCCCCTGAACTAAGGGCAGTCTCCCCCCAACAGCGCCGGTGAGCCCCTTTAAGTACGTAATCATTTTAGCACTGTTAAAGGTAACTCGATCATTGAGGAGATAATCACTAAAACTTTCTGTTATTCTATTAAGGGTTACTTGTGTGTAATCGGTTTAACATTGTTAAAGCTAAAACCTCGTTTTTATAATGGCCTTACGGGTAATCATTTTAGCAATGTTAAGGGTAGCGCATCGAGGGGCTACTAACTCAAGTTTTCTCTTGCCGTCGCACTATTACAATTATAACATAAATTTATTGAAGTAAGGATTACTGGTAATCATTTTAGCACAGTTAAAAGTAGCGCACCGAGGGGCTATTCACGTAAATTTTATGTACGCCTGTTAAGTACGGTACGATGTGGCTACTATTATGAGCCCAGCCCTTGGCCCATCTTGTTTAACTTTTATTTTTTAGAAATTTTGTTTTATCAAATCTTTCGTGTTCAAGCATTATTATTTGCCGGTTCAAGCAAATTAATGAATATTTCTGTTTAGTTCTATCATGGAAGAACTAATTTATATATAACTTCTATATATATATATATATAAAGTCCTGACTGACAGACTGACTGATAATCAACGCCCAGCCCAAACCGCTTGCCCTAGAAGGCTGAAAATTTGCAGGAACGTTACTCATAAGTAGTAGGCGCGTACTAAGAAATGTTTTTCCAATCCGCCGCCATCTTAATAAATGGCGCCCCGAAATGTAAAAAATCTTCTCTATGCAACAAAGTCCGCGCGTTTCAACCGATTTCGCAAATATTTAGTACACTGGTTTCCTTTAACTTATAGACGGGCTGAATGGTCTTTCGGGTTCGATTTGTGGCCATCTTTTTAAATGGCAGCCAGAAATTTAAAAACCCTTCTTTATGGAATAATGTCCGCATGAAAAGTAATAAAAATGTCCCGACGGGCTGACGGGCAACGCCGAGTGCTTTCGCTCCTAGGGTGTTACAAAAATATTAGTCATCAGTAAAATCTACCCATTGTTTATATCATTTTGATGGAAGTTCTTATTACACGCGAGCGACGCCGCGGGTAACAGCTAGTTTATTATAATTACAGATGTTCGGTATTGATTCAAACGTTCCTGGCAATTCCGGCGTTACTCTATTCCTTGCCGCCATAATGGTATTTCTTTCTAAGCTATAAATGTTTATGTTTTGAGGCTTACCAAGTATACGAGGAGTCCGACTATACCAAAAAAAAGCGTACGGAATTTCGGGATTTCTTCTTGATTTCGCCTAAGATTTCGGAATTTCCTCTTTGATTTCGTAATTTATTGATTACTTCAAAGATTTCATGAGAAGCGTACGGGATTTCGTGTAAATGTCGGACCCCTCGACAATGTATAATTTAATAGTGAGATTGAAGTAGTTTATAGTGTCACCGAGGGGCTAAACACTCGCGCTGTCGCGCATTCTGTCCTAAGTGTAGAAAAGCGCTACTTGGGAGAGCTAATATATTTAAATCCCTCCACCGGACTGAAACAATGGTTGGGTAGTTATTTTTGTTTATTAATTGGTCTTAGTTCCGAGGTAATTATTTAGCAACTCTGGGTTATCTAAACAAATAGTTTAATACGAAGTTATAACAAGACGACCCAAGGGCTGGGCTCGTAAGAGTAGCCACATCGTACCTCGATGCGCATCTTTTAACAGTGTTGAAACATGGTACCCGTAAAGAAAATCAGATACTCCAACATAAAATTAGAACCCTTAATCCTTATTTCAATAAATTTACTTACGTTATAAGTGAATATCCGGGGCCACAAGCTAGTACTTTCTTTAAAAACTCTTCTCGATTTGTGGAGAAATAGACGTGTTTTGGGAACGTTCCCCTTTCGCTAGCTCGAGATAATAGTAACGAAAATGCACCTTCGTATTTGTAAAACAAGCTTTGTTAATCTGTAATCCTGGAGAGCTTCTAAGGGTTGGTCGCTTTAGAAATTGAAAGCTCAAGGTTTTTACTTCCGTTATTTTTGTATTCAAGGTTGGGTGGGTTTTTATCTTTTTACTATTGTTCACTCGCACTTACATATTTCTTTTATACGCTTAATCTATACATGGTTAATAATATTTATGCAATTTTAATTTTAACAATTAACTTATTCCATAAAAACGCGCAAATAACTTTCCTAATTTTTCAACACTCAGTGACTTTACGCGCTTCCTATCTGGACGCAAAAGCGTAATGCTACGTTTTGCCACCAAATACCCTGGTTTTCCATCCTAACAACCTCGTTTTCCACCGTAGGATATTAGCGTGGGAAAACAGTGGAAATTCTAAGCCGATTAAAATTTGTTAATAATAGAAATTTTCTTATTATTTTCAGTACCTGGACTCAACACTCGGAAGTTACGCGTTTATAAAAATATTCTTATTATTTTCATTATTAATCTTTTTAATAAAATCTAATGTATCAATGAAATATGCTTCAAAATAAAAACTCGCATTAATATTTATAAAATATTATTTGATAAAATTATTTCTATTTATAAGCTTATTAATTATATTATAGTTATGGCGCCAAATAATAAAAAGAATAAAAGACTTTAACCAAAGTTATAAAAATGATTACCACATTTTTGAAAAGTATTTTAATTACAAATTTTTATTATATCCGAATGTATCAAATGGAATAGATTTCGAAATAAAATATTGAATTAATATTTATAAGTCTGCCTGATAAATTTATTTTTACTTGTAAGCTTACTAATTATATTTAGTGACTAAGGTATAGAAACTCGCTTCATACCTCTGAATTAGAGTATGAATAAAGTGCTTACTCAACATAGTAGAGCCGTCAGTCGAGTATGAATATTTTGAATACAGTTTCAAAGTTATAATGAACGATTTTATTCGAAGTGAGTTGCACTGAAGCGTGTCGTAGCAGCCACGTAAAACAAACAAACTAATGCTTTAACTAGTGCTGGTTACATAACTGTGTGTTTGCTTATGTGTGTGGTAGTGAACGGATTAAAGGTTGCGTCTGGATTACGAGTAATTATCGAGGGGCTACTCACTAAAAACTCGTTAGTGGTTTTAAACGGGATAGGGATTTGGGGTTACTTAGGGGCTATGGGTTATTATTATTATTAATATTAACGGATAATTATGCATTAACACATTTGCCACTAGGGGCGCTGTATACGTAGTTACGTATTTACTGACATCTAAAACATGATAAAATTCTGATAGACATTCGTGTAAGCAATAGATAGTTCATAAATTGGCGCTAGGGGCGCTGTATGCGTAGTTACGTATTTACTGACATCTAAAACATGATAAAATTCTGCTAGACATTCGTGTAAGCAATAGATAGTTCATAAATTGCCGCTAGGGGCGCTGTGTACGTAGTTACGTATTTACTGACATCTAAAGCATGGTAAATTTTTGCTATGACGTCATATCCGGTGACGTGGCCAACGACGTAATATCCGGTGACGTGACCAATGACGTCAAATCCGATGACGTGATCAATGACGTCATATCCGGTGACGTGTCATGACGTCATATCCGGTGACGTGTCATGACGTCATATCCGGTGACGTCACCTATGACGTCATATCCGGTGACGTCAGCTATGACGTCAACGAGGTAATTAACTTGTGACGTTACGACAGATGTTAATGGTAATAGGTAATGATTGTCCATTCAGTTAGGCCTAGCTTTCATTCATTTAGGCCTAGCTTTCATTCATTTAGGCCTAGCGCTCATTCATATAGGCCTAGCAGTGTTCAGCTATTTGGATTTCGTGCCCGGGATAGTGCGCAACCGAGTCCGCGCATAGGAGCTTTTAGCGCCCCCCGACGTTGGAAATTTACTTAGTTGGAAGTTACTCGACAGCCGGCTCATTCGTTGCCTGGAAGCGGTCGAGGAAAGTCGCTTGGAAAAACCTTTCTCGCTCAGCTGATCATTGCGGGTCAGCCGGTTCACTCGTTCCCTGGAAGCCTGCAAAGGAGGTCGTGATCCCGCTTCTGATGTCGATTCTTGATCGTTCCGCCATTTCCCTGATCGTTTTTGCCGAGGAAGAAAGCTGAATTCGACGCTCTTCAACTTACTTGGCCGCCATTGCTTCGCCTCGTGGTGCTTTAACAGTCCGTAAGCCTAACCTTTACAATAATCCAAACTCATCTAGCTCCCCTTAAATTATTTATTTTATTTCAAGTATTTAAATTAATTAGCTAGTGTTAAATGTCAGTGAATTTTATTTATTTATTAAAAATCAAGTAACATAAATAAAATTTTACAATGAGATGTTGGACAAGAGAGAATCCCTTAATAATTAGTTTAGGGGCTATAATTTAAAGATATTAAGCGGGGTACGTAATTAATTTAGAGATATCGCGACAGATTTTCGGAAATAAGTCCCGCCGAACACGAGGACCGTTGCCCTAAGCCTAATCACATTTAAACTCTAGTTATTTACGGGGTCTATCTGTGGGAATAGTTTAAAATTAAATATAGAGCAGGGGTTTAACTAAAATTAATTTAGGGGCTATAATTTAGAGATATTAAACGGGGTATGTAATTAATTTAGAGCTAAAGCTACAGATATTCGGAAATCAAGTCCCGCCGAACACGAGGACCGTTGCCTTAAGCCTAATCACATTTAAACTCTAGTATTTTTACGGGGTCTATCTGTGGGAATAGTTTAAAATTAAATAAATAGCAGGGGTTTAACTAAAATTAATTTAGGGGCTATTATTAAATAATTTAGAGATAAAGCTAGAGATTTTTGGAAATCAAGTCCCGTAAAGATCATTTTAAGACACGAGGACCGTTGCCCCAAGCCTTGCCCAATTTCAACTTGAGTTTTTATCTATGGGTTCTACCTGTAGGAATAGTTTTAAATAAATAAATGGCAGGTTTAATAAAATTAGTTAACAAGATATTAGTTTAGGGGATGTTTTAAATTATTTTCTATTCAATTTTGGGAAATAATTAGTTAGCCAGAATAGTAGTCGAGTCTTTCTTTAATTTAGGGTGGCAATTAGTTGCTGTAGTTAGTTCGTCTCGGTTTATAAATTTGGTAGTCATTTTTTAAATTAAGGACAAGCTTTTCTTAAATTGTTTAAATCTACGAGATTACTTTGTTAGTAGGCAATAGTTAAATATGTGTTATTAATATGTTTCAATTTATAGATGTGGATGATTTTCTTGGATTTTTCTGTCGCTGGGCATTCCAAGACGTATCCTTCCAGATGACTTTGTTCCGATTGACGCAAGACTAAGCTGTTCTGGACTCCCTATGTATCATTCCTGATGACTCGCTTTGTTGGATTCACGTTACACGATGTCTTCCGGACTTGCTCTTTCTCTCAGCGCTGACTTAAAGATATGGAGGAAATCATCGAAGCTAGAAGAGACCAAATACATCTTTTTTACTTGAAAATTTTTCATGTAACCACTTAACTTAATTTTTTTCGTGAAAATTTTATTTGTAACTACTTATTATTTTTTTTCGCGTCCAAACTTTAACTTACAAACCTCTTTAATATTTTTTTTGTTCGAAATTTTTGTAAACACTTTGGTTTTTTCGTATTTTATTGAATAAATTTTGCTTTAAACCTCGTTCTTTCTTTTCTTGAATTTTTAATATACTAGACTTGGTTTCGATTTTTTAGCCTCTGGACTTAGGGGGATATTTTTAGGCCCCTTTTTAAGCTTTTAACTAATTAAATAAAACAAAAAACACTACAAAAAAAATTTATTATATAAAAAAAATATTTTTTTAATAAAAAAAATGTAAAATTTATAAAAAAATTATTAAAAATACAAAAAAAGCACGCAAAAAAAGTCAAAAAAATGATTATAAGTCCAGCGCTTGTTTTTTTCGTTCCATCCGTAGTATCGAAACTTTAAGCTATACTTACTGGACCACCCCCCACGTAAGCCTTGCGGGCCCAATTTAAATTTAACAAGTCCCCTGTTTAACTCGGGAATTATTAAATTTAAACTAAGGCCCGCTGTGGAGCCCCCAAAACCAGGAAACTTCGTCCTTAGCATGGGATTTCCAATGAAAGTCCACTCGCAGACGTCCACTTCTTCCTGCGCAAGAAAAATTCGAATTAATAATTGGAAAAAGGCACACGAATAACTTGAAATTAATTACCTTAATATGAAAATCCATTTGAAAATTCTTGCATGATGTAACGCAAAATGCTCAGGCATAAAACAAATACTATTATTTGACATTAAATGGCAAACTCCTAACGTTAAACTAAATACCTTAGCATGGGGAAGTAAAATAACGCTAAGCCTCGCCTTAAACCCGCTTAAAATCGTGTTTACTTTTAAGGGACAAAGCGTATAAGCAACCTTCTACCTTAAACCTAAATCAGAAATTTATTTCGATCCTACAAAACTGCCTCAACGAGTTGCCAAACGCTTTTCCCCTAAAAATATTTAGAATTAAAACCATAAACTAGATGCCTTAATACCGCAAAGGGAATCTCACCCTTAAAATCCTGATTACGCGTTCATTATTCTTAAAAGGGAGGGCTAGGACCAGTGAGCACCTATTCCATATTTCAGCATTTTATTTATGTCCTGACGAAAAGAAAAATCCCTAAAAAGAACAGGACACAAGCGCTTTCCTTCTAAGAATAAATAGAATAATAAATAATAAACTAAATAGCCCAATAATTGCCTACAATATTTGACAGGCTGTCGAAATAGTCTTTTTGCTAATGAGATTCCCTTTAAACGGATAAAATCAAAGTGTAGATCTGAATTGAGAATGGAATTGTCCCGTTAATATCGCTACAATTACTATTAATAAGATTTAATTACTTGACTGAGAGCCTAAAATGTCTAAATTGTTTTCCTAGTGAGATTCAGTTTCAACGGATAAAATCATCAAAGTGTAGACCCGAATTAAGAAGGGGGGATTGTAATGGGGCTTGCCATTTTTTGTCAAATAAATAGTAATTGATTCTAGAATGCAACAGAAATTCCTCCTTTGGAAACGGATGATAGCTCAAATAAAATCTGTTCAATTCAAACGATACAAATTAAAATCATCTTAAATGGCCCAAGTATGTTAGGGGTTAATCGAATCCGATTTATTAATCGGATCATTAACCCCTATTACAGCATTCACCCAATCTGTGACCGGCAAAAAGCTATCCTCATGTATTGGGAAACTAACAATTCAAACTAAACAAAAATAATTCCTTCCAGAATCAACGCAAATTGCTCATTTGCTATCAGATAATAACAAAACATAAATCTGTTCAATTCAAATGGCTGCTCAAGTCAAAACTGATTTGAAATTAAGAATCTACCGAGCAACATTGGCTCGTCCAAAATAATAATTATCTAAGCTTTGTCTACGAAGGGGGGCTTATTTACAGGTGGGTCCCGTTTACAATGCATAGAGGGGTGCAGGGGGCTAGCCCCGTCTGCCCCACAGCTAACCTACAGCGCCCACTATACTAACTATTACCGTTAACCTTGGCAAGTTTTGATGGAATCATCAGGAACTATTTCTAAAATCTAGTAAATCAAAACCCAATTATAACACGGCCTAGCCAAAGACCTGTTCAATGGGAAACTACCTATTCAATGTAACAAAATAATTCAAGTATTGTTTGTTAATCACGATAATAAAGTTTGAAGAGACAAGTGGCTGTAACCAACTGATGTTGAAAAATTAAATAAGTCTCAGACATAAACTGACAAAAAAAGAAGAGCCTTTGCCACCGTCTCTCAGCATCCGAAATTATTCAATTATTAAAATGACCAACAAACAGGATTTACCCCGAGAAGAAATTGGCCCTAACCGCAACTATACGTAAAGATAAGGATGCAAACATTTGAAACAAATTCAAATAGCTTCCAAAATGATCGAGATAGTTTCTGATTACCTCTACAATAAAACTCATCCAAGGCTTACCCAATTTAATAGCAAACTATCAATTTCCACTTCAAGAAGTTCAAGGTCAAGGTCAAAAACCTCATAATCACTTTGCCACCCCTTAACTTAGGCCTTGCCGGTCCGAGTCCGACTGGCAACTTAAGACGATAGCGTCGTTTTTCAAAGACTTTCAACGCCTTATTTTAATGTTAATTAATTAACGTACCTTTCTACTTATAATACGATTATAAATTATAATAAAAAGCTTAATAATTTACCAAATCCAGGCTATTTTCGCTCTTTCTTCATGGGTTTTTCCTTCCTTCCGTCTTACGGTGACACACGAGGGGCGATAAAAGCAGACGACACGTATTGGGGTCATTTGAACCATGGAGGAAGTATACTGTAATCGTTGCTCCATTTTATTTACAATGGTCACTCCGGTTATACACCAAAAAGACCCGCTCTTGTATCGCCATGCTAAAAATATTCTAATTACCTTAATTTTCATTAGATTTCAAGATCACGCACCTTTTAGCGCGTTCAGTTCTCTCATTAAAGTAGTTAAACTAACGATGTTTCACATTTTAATAGATTTTTACGATGGTTTTCATTGGGCTTGCTTCAATTCAAGCTCCTTTCTTCTACACTCTACAGCTCGTGTAGATTGATCGAGTGGGCTATAGTAATTGGCGGAACTTTCAAGTTTTTCAAGTAAGATTGATTGAAAAGGAGGGGTTGTGTCCATATCCAGCGCCATAGTCAGGGCCGGAAATTAAAAATTAATTCTTATAGGACACGTGTCCAGTGACCCACCTTTGATAGGGAAATTTAGAGGTCAATGTTGTCAACTGGAGTCTGCAAAAATAGTGTCGCATCTGCAGACTCAAGCTATCATTTTATTGGACAATGTCAAGTGTCCCGCGCTTATTTCCGGCCCTGGGAAAGGCACTATAAAGACTATATTACATAGACTAACTAAAATAACTTAAGTATTGGGCCTAAATGATATACAAACCCCTATTAACTGTAATTATTTACCTCAATTTCTTTTTTAGACTAAAATTCGACCTGTTTTCAGTCTCAATTCCCTTAAAAAACCGGAAAAAATGCAATGCTTTTTCAATGGGAAGCTAACCCTAAAAAGGGTGATTTTTCCTTTTAATATAACAATGGAATCTGGAATATAATGATTCCTTGTGTCGTCTCTACACTTTATGGTAATATTACTTTTTCACTAATTTTACTGCTATTTGTGGTGAAAAAAACGATACAATATATTGTTATAGGAGTAACTATACGAAGGTCATAAAAGAAATTACGATTCTTCACCGCAAATAGCAGTAAAATTAGTGAAAAATAATAATAATACGGATTCCTTGTGTCGTCTCTACACTTTTTGTAACTGTTATTTTTTTCACTAATTTTACTGCTATTTGCGGTGAAAAACGATACAATATATTGTTATAGGAGTAACTATACGAAGGTCATAAAAATTTACGATTCTTCTCCGCAAATAGCAGTAAAATTACTGAAAAGTAATATTACCATAAAGTGTAGAGACGACACAAGGAATCCTTATATTCCAGATTCCATTGTTATATTAAACGAAAAAATCACCCTTTTTAGGGTTAGCTTCCCATTGAAAAAGCATTGCATTTTTTCCGGTTTCTTTTAAGGGAAATGAGACTGAAAACAGGTCGAATTTTAGTCTAAAAAAGAAATTGAGGTAAATAATTACAGTTAATGAAGGTTTGTATATCATTTAGGCCAATGCTTAAGTTATTTTAGTTAGTCTATGTAATATAGTCGGCCTTGCTTATTCTCACCAATTTAGAATGGGACCAGTAACAAAATAATTAATGCAAGGAACGCTGGTCCCAAGGACCAGTTTAATAATTCCAACATGAGCGGTCACTGGTCCCGAGGACCACTAATACCGTTTTCCTTAGGGTCCTCGCGGAGCGCTCCCAAGGAGCAATAAAAATGGTAGTAGTAGTTTCCAGCTTCGTTAAAGACTGTTTTTGAAGAATAGGATCTCCTAGTTTTATTCCTCCATGGGAGCGCTCCGCGAGGACACAAAGGAAAACGCTATTACAAAATCCACCTTATTTCCAACCCTGGTGGTGACGTAATCAGATTTCTAGTCGTCTGCTTAACGTTGATTTGACACTGGTATCAACATTCAACAAAACACTTTGAACAACAACTCAATAATAATTCTATTTTTATGTTAAATATATGGTTTTAAACGAAAATAATAAGATATTGATTTTAAACTTGGTAAGTTTGTCTATAAATTTAAATTTTATTCCAATGAGAAGCATCTATAGCTACAAAATTTGTCAAGTTGTGTTAAGCCTTTGCACTTCAAGGCTGGCATTGTCACTGTGCAGTATAGTAATTAAAATATTTTATTGCGGCAAACATTAGATAATCTCAGCAATTGTAATTTTGGCTTGGATATTCGTAATTTCATCTGGTGTAAAAGTCTCCTTACGTTATATTAACTGATAATCATGTCAGCGAAAGAAACTGAAGCCACAATGATTCAGGAAAAGTTGAAGGAGTTGTATCATCTCATAAACCAGTGTCAAGTTCGTCATTTATTTATATTAGTTACATTTAATTTTCCAATAAATGGCAAGATAACAACTCATTTATAGGAAGAAAGAAATCGAAGTGAACATAACTTGACAAACATAGCCAAAACCCACGAGCGTATGCAGCTGGAACAAAAACTATCTCCTTATTACAAAACAAAGCTTCGTGGCTTATATAAAACTGCCATGCAGGATGCTGATAGTGAGTCTGAACTTCTTCGTAAAAGTCTCGATGTTCTTGCTGATATCAGGGCCATAAAGAATGAAAGGAGGATTGCGGCTAAAAATTCTGGTTGGTATGCCTTTGAAATAGGAATTGCTAACCAGAAATTGATCTTATAAAGATCTTATCGCTGTTCATCTTTAGACCGGCCAAAAGAAACTATCCGTAGAGGAGCTTTGATGAAGATGTTGCAACAGAATGCCCTTACTCTTCCCCTCTTCATTTCAGCCAAACTTGATGAAAAACCTCCACCTTTATGCGGTGCTATTCCAGCTGAAAATAATTACGTTGCCAAGTCTGGAGATATGGTTGCTGCTTTGGTAAAAGGTCCTGACGATGATGAAAATTGGATCTTAGCTGAAGTCATTCATTATAATCACAATGCTGGGAAATATGAAGTTGATGACATTGATGAAGAACAGAAAGAACGGCACATTTTAAGCAGACGAAGGGTTGTACCCCTTCCATTAATGAGAGCCAACCCTGAAACAGATCCAGAGGCTTTGTTTGGCAAAGAAACTTTAGTTTGGGCTCTTTATCCCCAAACTACTTGTTTTTACAGAGCCGTGGTTCATGAACCACCCATAAATGCTCAGGATGAGTATCAAGTATTATTTGAAGATCCATCTTACGCTGATGGCTTTTCACCTCCGTTAAGTGTAGCACAGAGATATGTTATTCAATGTAAAGAAACACGCAAAAAATAAAGATTTTCTTTTATGGTTTCTGAGAAATTACTAAATAATATACACGACTAAACTCAATATTTTTATTTTTACAGTAAATAATTCCAATTTTTTATTGTTATTTTTGCCCAACATTTGAAACAAAGTAAATTGGCAACCTAATTTGCAGCACTAATAAATCAAAACACGTTTAATCTAAGAAAACTTTTCGTGACTTGAATCCTTGGTCATAATAATCCTGAGGATTAACTCTTGTTCTTGGAGGATTGGGATATCCTGGATCACCCTGTTTATGAAAATAAACAATGCTCAAATAGTATTTGATTATAAAAAAAGTTAAAAAACAAATTTAGTTATCAATTACTGGTAGACAAGGCCTGCTACTCGAGTACTTCCTCCAATAATGAGCTTTAGTCCAATCCTAACATATTTAAATTTAGTAATTGTTCATTAACAATTACTTTTGAAGGAAATATAACACCGATAAAGTGGGCATTTGGCACTAATTATTAGTTTAAAGGTCATGCCATGGATGAAGAATGCGCGTGAGGAAATTTGTTTTCACTCTACAGGATAGGCAACTCCCTATCTCGGGCGACAAAATATTCTGTATACACTCTGTTACAACATCGGTTGTCAGCACGCGTAAAGCTAGGTCTCTATGTAATCTAGCCTTGCGCGTGCTGACAAGAGACAAAAAACTTCAGGATATTTTAAACTGATATTAAATCCCGAAGATCCTGAAGTTTTTTGTCTCTTGTCAGCACGCGCAAGGCTAGATTACATAGAGACCTAGCTTTGCGCGTGCTGACAACCGATGTTGTAACAGAGTATATACAGAATATTCTGTCGTTCGAGATAGGGAGTTGCCGATCCTATAGCGTGAAAACCAATTTCCCCACGCGCATTCTTTATCCATGGTCATGCCTTGGGCGTTATATTCCCTTCAAATTAATAATATTTACATTTTGATTGTATTTCATGTAATAAGCTCCCATATAGATAACCATGACTGTCATCATTATCTTGGGAGTCATGTAACGAATGTAGGCAGCTGGTAACTCTCCCTGTAAATATCAAGACTACGATGGAAACTAAACGAGTTTGGCAATTTTTATTTAAATACTAGACCATTACTTACGACGATGGGTGTGATTTTAGCTTTAATAACATCCCAAGGTTTGCGGTACGCGCGTCGAATAGGGTTGGTGATCTCCAAGTATAATTCTGGGACGGGCCTTGGCTCGTTATGGGATAAAACTTGATCTTTAAACCATTGTTTTCTCCAAGCGCGATCAGCGTCGGTAAATTCACCGCTCAATCTATCTCGAACATTTTTAAATCTACCTTCGATAGAAAAAACCTTAACTCCGCCAGAATCTGACTGAGTTGAAACGGGAAGTTTGAAATCGGGAACCTTGGTGACTTTGGAGTCCGCCATCTTTGTGGGGAAACTTGGGATGACCTCCTTTTAGGGGTCACGATTGCTGGCTTTGAGCTAACTGCCAAGTTGAGTTGTCGAATTCTTGGTTTATATAGGATTTGCGACAGACGAACTTGATCAAATTGACGAGGTGTTTCTAATGTAGTAGGAGTTAAACACGTTATCAAGTTAAGTTGTCGTTATAAAAGAGTATCGTTTTTCTTGCGACATTTATTTATTGCAATGTGTAGAATTGAATACGCGAAAATTTAATGGGGAATTTTAATTTTCGATTGATGTGTCCTCTTAGGGGTCACGATTGCTGGCTTTGAGGTAACTGCCATGTTGAGTTGTCGAATGCTTGGTTTATATAGGCTTTGCGTCAGACGAACTTGATCAAATTGACGAGGTATTTCTTCTGTAGTAGGAGTTAAACACGTCATCAAGTTAAGTTGTCGTTATAAAAGAGTACAACATTTATTTATTGCAATGTGTAGAATTGAATACGCGAACATTTAATGGGGAATTTTAATTTTCGATTGATTGATGTCAATTAAAAAATTAAAAATACTGACTAATTTTGCCGAGACTTGAACAACATGGGGCATAGAAAACTTTTCCTTTATTAGCCTTATTATTTTACAATATAATAAATGTTTACATTGTCTTAACCACCACAACTTTTCTTTCTAATCTTTACGTGTACAATTTTTTTACTGGCTTACACATAATTACTTCAATTCAATTAAAATTAATTAATTTGTTTTACTCATTATAGACATTTAAGGAAAAAGTTAGCTCCAGTTTCTTTTGAGGCATTTGGTAAAAATGTAATACAAGGGAAAACATTTTTTTTTTCCTAGTTAACATTTTGCATAAATTAATAATTTAAATAATTTTCATTAGACTTGATTTGAATTTTTATCAGTAGAAATCCTTAAAATTTATTTTAAACTCCCAATTTTTATTCTTGTGATAATTACGGGAGTCTTAATTACATCACTGGGAATGTAAGGATTTTATTGTTCTAATGAAATGATTCTTCTATTTATTTATTTTTTAGAACTAAAATGGTAGAAACATTTATTACAAAGTTGACATTGATATTAGAGAAGAAATTTAATTTTCAAAACAAATCCTATACTGTAGGTGAAATAATAATCAGTGCCAAAAAAATTGATTTATTTTTTTTTCTTTTTTAATTGGCAATCTAATTACTAATCTAAAGCCAAAATTATTCTACACATTTGTCAAATTAATCCGCGGAGTTTTTTATATTCCTCGAGGTTTAAAGATCTTCTAGGAACATTGTCCCTGACAGCTGTAGAAGCTCGAACGGCAGTGGCATTTGAATTGTTGACTGATACGTTGAGTTCAATCTTGATGTCAAAATCATGAGCTAAAAACAAGTCATCTTCGACTCTCTTGGTAGTTACTGGTTTCTTCTCTTGTTCCTTGTCCGCGTCTTTATCATTTTCAGGCCCTTGGCCTTCTACCGTTGTTTTAGGGTCAACAACTTCCCCAGCTTTCTGTTGAGCCAACCTCTTTAACAACTCCTGGGTATTTAGTTGTTCTCTAGTTTTTGTGACTAACATGGGGGCGCATTTTCTCCTGGTGAAGGGATCATCCCCCTTTTCCTTATTCAATTTTGCTTCCTCCAATATAGCCTTTTCCGAATCTTCAATATTTCTCTGTCTATTACGTTCATTGATGTAACTAATAGCGCTAATGCTGCTGGTTCTCAGTTTATCTAGTTCTTTGGCTCTTTCTTCCAAGTTTTCCAACTCTATAATGATATTTTTCTTTCCATCCTCATCACCGAGTTGCTCAGCCATCTCTTTTTGTTTCAAGAGTTCCGTCTTTTTCATGGCATAGTTATAAGGATTCTTTTTGAAGCGTCCTTTCTCCTTGACAATGGTTTCAATGTCATCTTCCTTATATTCGTAATTTAGGGCATCTTGGATGTCTTTGAATTTCTTATTGACATCTTCTACTGTGGGTAAATTGATTCCGTCAATGCTCAGCACCTCCTTCCATTTTTGGAATTCACTCTCCACAAAATCTTGATTGGAAACAAATTCTAAGCGGAAAACGCGTTCTTGCTTTCCATGCCTAAGTCTCAATCCTTTATTTGTCCTCGTGTTTCCTAACTGATAAATTTTGGCAGTTTCAACTACTTCCATGATTTCAGCAACACGATATATGGGTCTGCCATTGTTAATACCAATTCCCACACGCACAAAGCATCCAATTGCAGTTTTTTCAAAAAATGGGGAGTGAACCCAACGTTCCAATTTGAATCTGGAGAGTCTGATTTTTGATATTTCTTCTTTAGAAGTAATGTAGATGGGTTTCTTAGGCGCGTCTTCGTCATCTTCATCTTCGCTTCTGGATTTGTAAGAAGCTTCACTCTTATTGTCCCTATCTGATCCGCTGCCGTCATCATCATCGTCATCAGAGTATATGTCACTAGCTTTGAGTTTCATCGTAGTTTGCTGACCATCAGAGCCTTCATCATCATCTATTTCTTTCTCAGGATCTTCTTGATCCGCTTTAGCTTGTTGCTGTTCAATTATTTTCTTCTTTTTCTCTCTTTCCGCTCTCAAGTCCTTGATGGCTTGGAATTTTTTGTCAGTCTTATCCTTTTTCTCTTCAATATTCCGCCTTCTTTCCTTGCTTCTTACACTAACAGTTTCCACTTTGGCGGGTTTAATTACGTCTTCTTTCTTGTTAGTTCGTTTTTGTTCTTTCTTCTTAGCCAATCTTAGTTTCTTTTCAATTTCAAATCTAGTTTTCAATACTTCTCGTTTTTCTATTCGATTGTATAATTCTTGTTCTCTTTCTTTTTCAGTCATTTGAGCCAATCTAGCTTTGTCTTCTTCATCACCCATGAGGTTTTCATCATAGCCATCGTTAAATTCTTCATCTTCCAATGAAGAACCATCACCGGAACTAGCTTCACTACCAGAATCTGAAACTTCACCCTCTTCTGGTTCTGAACTATTTTCATGGACATTTTCGCGTTCAATTGTAGGAGCTGGCTGCTTATTTGGTGGTGCAACGGGAGATGATTTTGCTTTGTTCTTTTTCTTATTTTGTTGGGCTTTGCCACCTACAGTCCAGTCATCGTCACTTTCAGAGGTTTCAGAATCAGAGTTGGCATTCTTGGACCTGGTGATCTCTTTCTCTGGAGACCCGTGGCTAGAATTATTGGATGCTGCTCCTCCCGCTGTTGAATTAGCTACGCTATTTTCACTGTTTTCTGTATCAGTTCTCTTGCGTTTTTTTGCCAGAGATAAGAGTTCTTCGTCCAGATCTTCACCACTTTCACTACCTGATTCGTCACTGGAGTCAATCAGAAGTCTATTTTTCTTTCTTTTCACCATGATTGGTAGACAAAGGCCTAAACAATTTTTGATTAATGGCATTGGTATTAATTCCCTGATTTACGAAACATTTTAAAACAAAATTTAAAATTAAGAGAGTTTCCATATTTACCTCTTAAAGGTCTTTCGAATCTGTATCTGCTTTTAAATAAATTTATTTAAGTTTCATAAGTTTTAATTTGAAGGCCGAATAACAAAAACACACCGTCGCCAATGCTAAAGTCACTGGACCCTCGCCTTGGCGCCCTTTATAACAAAATGGCGGCTGCGCTCAGTGCCCGTGCGGGGTGGGGGAGGGGGTGGAGTTAGAGGCGCAAAGCAGGGAGAAAAGAGGTACGATGGAGAAGAAATTATGATGGGCGATCCATAGACAAAGGAAGGTATTGCGATCTGCGGTAATGAAAGTCTCCCATTGTGCCTTGCGCACGCCAGGGGCCTCTACCCTTCGGTAGGCGATTGTTAAGTGCTGCCACGTAGCGCCGTTGTGTTTGTATGAGAACCTCTACCTGTACCCAAGTCCTCCCAGCATCCACAGGCAGGGTAGGGTACGGGATCGCAAAGGACGCCCCTTCTGTCTTAAAAATAGAAGCTAGTTCTCATTAAAATACAATGGTCCTACGCGGCAGCACTCAACAATCACCAAACCGAAGGCCAAAGGGCAGGGGGCCAGAGGCGCGCGAAAGGTGCACTGGAAGAGTTTGTGTCGCAGCTCGCCCCATTATCATTACCACTCCATCGTAGCTCTTTTCTTCCTTCTTCCATGATCCATCTGGAAAACCCCTAACGGACCGGGAGTCCGGGACCTTGAGCTAGCGTCGGGACTCAAACGTAAGGAGTCTCGGGAGTCGGGACTGAATCAAACTTTAAATCATGTGATTTGTTGGGAAGGAAGCATAGCCGGTCCGCTGTTTTACGCAAAAGTCTCGATTAGATTCTGGTTAAAGTATTTAATTGTTTTAATTGCGGTTTAATTTTATTTTCAAACTTCAAAATGGGAGTTTTAGCCTACACACAATATGTAGTTTACAGTACAACGCTAGCAATCATAACCTTTATTGGTAAGTGTTAAGCCTTGGTAATTTTTCACCCCCAGCAAAATAGGGCATTAATCCGCATTAGGTCATTATAATTTTAATTAAATCACCTGTAGGTTTGTATTACTGTTTAACTGGAAGAGGGCAGAGATTCGACTTTGCTTGGTAATATTTTTATTAACTGGTTAATTTTTGGTTTGGGCTAGTAAAAACGTTCAGCGTAATATTAGGTTTTTTGAGGGTGTCACTCCTTATATGTGGTGTGGAACTGGAATTGGTCTAGCTATCGCGTTTTCAGTGGTTGGGGCAGCCTTGTAAGTAAACGTTAAGAACTTAAGAACTCCCAGTATACAAATATATCGTTATATATGACTAAAAAATCGCTGCAGAGGTATTTACACTACTGGCTCCAGTATTGTGGGTGGTGGAGTTAAAGCACCTAGAATTAGGACCAAGAACTTGGTCAGTATCATTTTTTGCGAAGCTGTAGCCATTTATGGAATCATCATGGCCATTGTTTTGGTCAATCAGCTTGAAGTATGTTTTAAAAATATATATATATATATATTTTTGGCCCCTTACTAAAGAATAATATTATTACAATCAGAGTTACGATCCAGTAGAAATTGAGAGTAACGACAAATTAAAAGCCTCTAATTATTTGGCCGGTAAATATTTACATTGTTAGCTGTAAATGGTAGGCCTAGATTCTAAAAATGCAATGCAATTATGTTAAGGTTATATCATGTTTGCCGCTGGTCTGACTGTCGGTTTGAGTAACTTAGTTTGTGGTATTGCTGTTGGAATTGTTGGCTCTGGTGCAGCGTTGGCTGATGCCGCCAATCCAGTACTTTTTGTAAAGATTCTTATTGTTGAAATCTTTGCTAGTGCTATTGGTTTGTTTGGGCTCATTGTAGCCATCATTATGGTAAGTCTCCGTATTTCACAGGGTTCATACAAACCTGGAAAACACTCATGGAAAACCTGGAAAAATCAGGGAAATGAATAGTTGACAAAAACCTCAGGGAAATTTCGAATTTTTAGTAAAATTCAGGGAAATTTGCGTCAAACAGGGGCCGAGTAATTAAGCAAAATGTTCGTGAACATTCCCTCCATAGGATTAACATTACACTATACTTTGGAGGCACATAACTCTGGTTCTATTAGAGATACAGGGATGTCCTTTGAGTATGTTATAGTCCTCTTTATCCCCCATCTAACCATACTAAAAACGTACGGCTACGACAAACGGGGGCCGAGTAATTAAGCAAAATGTTTGTGAACATTCCCTCCATAGGATTAACATTACAGTACACTTTGGAGGCTCAAAACTCTGGTTATATTAGAGATACGGGGATATCCTTTGAGTATGTTATAGTCCTATTTGCCCCCCCCCCTCCTTCGTTAACATTTGCTCCATAGGAAACTCCATATGCGGGAAAAACCTGGAAAATTCAGGGAAATTTGTTTTCCAAAAGTTGTATGAACCCTGTAAAATTCATAACTAAACCCATTTAACTAGTATTAACTATAATTATTATTGTATTTAGACTGCTAAGGTAAAAATGGGTGGAAGCAACAGAGTTTAATCGGGAAATCCCTTTCAGTGTCAATGTTTATGTAACCTTATTGTTTTCGTATCAAAAAAAAAGTGACAAAACAACTTTAGTAGGAATTTCATCTAGTCACTCTTACTTGTAAATAAATAAATACAACTAAAGTATAGATTATATAATTGTCATCAATGTTAAGAGTGATATACTGATAAACTGATAGGCTAATTAATAATTATTCGGTAAATAATAATAAAACTATTAAACTCAGTGTTTAATCATAAGGTGACTTAATAATTAATATCATTGTTTTTAATTGAGGTTTAAATACTAGCACAATTATGGAGATATATTTGTGCCAGTCTATAATTATAAGTCAGGTGTAAATAATCGGACATTTTATTTATTATAATAAATTTTGAGAGAACTCTTTGGTCAAAAAAAATAAAACAATAAGCAAATGAGCATGGTAAATGCATTCCATAAATCTTAAATAGAAATTAATGATTCCTCGTTAAGTGTAATAATAAAAAAATAAATAATTGTAAGTAAAAGGATTGCTGCCTGGTATATTTTATTTTAGCAGTAATTTATTCAAAAAGACGTAAGATATTTAAATAATTTTTGAAAGTTGCCTACTAAATAGGGCTATCTTACTTTGTAGGCCTACTGTGACGTCACCTATAGAAGAAAAAAAAACATGGCCACCCACTGCCTTTGACTCTAAACAAAACATTTCTTCCCAAATTCCAACTCCATAAGTTTTGCTTCCTTCCTCTACCCTTGAAAACCTTAAATATTTAACAGAAAAACCGATTTTTCGTACTTTTTCCTATAAAAAACTAGATTTATTTTAATTTTAAGGGGAAAAATAACATCTTTTCAGCCCGATTTGCTGCTAGATGGCGTGACGTAAGGTAACATTCATTTGGCGGGAAAACTTCAATTTTATTTTAGTCACGCGGTCTCTTCAGTTTTCACTGCGCGGTAAGGCTCTGTCGTCTGTTAAAATCTTCTATTCTTTTATGTAAATCTTTCTGAAAATCTGTGCTTTGCAAGGAGCTGAAAGAGGGCTTA
This sequence comes from Phalangium opilio, assembly GCF_054372755.1. Classification (NCBI taxonomy): domain Eukaryota; kingdom Metazoa; phylum Arthropoda; class Arachnida; order Opiliones; family Phalangiidae; genus Phalangium; species Phalangium opilio. The sequence goes on from NW_028324226.1 coordinate 3,409,248, forward strand.
TGTAAATTTTGTTGACTGTTATTACAATAAGATTCTCTCTCGGGATATTCTTTTCCAACCCTATTTTGATAAGAAACGTGCGGTATGCGAAAATATTTGGAGAACATAGGCTTAGGCTCTTTTTCGTCTGCTTCGTTTTTGAAACGTTGTTCCGGACTTTTGGTTTCGCCAAATCGGTACAAAATGAAGATAGTCTATTGTTCGCGATGATAAAGTAAACAGTTTAGGTTTAGCGAGACGGTAGACGTTTATATGGACACAAATAAACTTATTACCAGGTAGAATGCCGCGACAATTCCTAAAAGGTAACCAACAACAACATCTTCCCAATGATTGAAATGCAATGCCACTCTCAAAGTTCCGCATAAAATTGCCAAGGAACAGATGAGGAAAACCAGTGATGGTCTTAAAAGCCTTGATGCTTGAATGGCCAGTACGAAATCAAGGTAAACCTTTCAAAATCATACCCGCTTTCTTGTTTAAATATCTCGAAAATCCGTTTTGGTGGAACTAGCTTAGCAGCTTTGAAATTTATCCAATATCAAAATGAGGTTCGAAACAAGGGACTAACGGTTTCTGTTAACGTAGTCCTCTCCCTAAATCACGCTTTTAAACCGGATGTAGCTATTCCATTAGTAGGTTTATTCGTTTTCGACTCCGTTTTGATATTGAACCAATACATCGTTTTCAGACTAGGATAATTCATGCCATTTGACGCACAAAATAGTACTGCACTTTGTCCACCATGTAGCCAGGTCTCCTGATGTAAATAGCATGAATCCTCTATGTCTGAAAGCGATTTGTTTAATCGGGGATAGATTTAATTTTAGAAGTAGGAATGGAGAACGGTTAGTATTTACTTCAGTCCGACTCATAGCCCAGTATAGAGCCCCTCCCTTCAACACGTAACGAAAAGTTTAAATTATCTTATTGGCGCATTTAAACTACGTTTTGATGACGTTGCTGACGGGGACCGTGAAAAATACGTAATTCCTTTTTACCTCTGTCGCTATGACCAAGAGCCTATAGTTTAAACTATAGGCTCTTGCTATGACTCGCCTCTTCTTTCATACCCCCTCCGTCCCGTGACGCGCGCCCACTTTACTCTGTTCTCCATTCCTACTTCTTAAATTAAATCTATCCCTGGTTTAATCTAAATGTCATGCTGGAGAACTATTTACTAACCGTGGTAAAAATAGCGGAATATGCACTCATGGCCGCGTAATATGATGGAAAAGACATCCTGTAAATAAACCGTATCGAATTAGGGACTTTTATAATTCATTTATAATTAAATAATTAACAACATAAAAACGAATGGTTACCTGGCTTCACGTAAATTTTCTTCATCTTCGGTACAAAGGGGGTTGATATATTGACCGTAGCATTTGCTTTCGTACAAATTTGTGGGATCGCAAGCCGCTAGGAAATATGGTCTCAAACGACCGGTGCATAATTTTAAGCTCTCAATTAAGATTGTCAATGAGAAATATCCAAAAAGAAATACTCCTAAAAATCGGGAAATTATTAGTGTTTACTTTTTGTTTACAATCAGTAAAAGGATTGATATGTTAACTAAATAGACCATTTTGGAAATTACGTATAGAAAAACCAACACCCGGGGGAGGGGGGCAAGGCCGCCATTGGGGTATTCTCTCTCGCGCCAAGAAGCAACGCCAGACTACACGCTCCCGGAGGCTAGGCAACTCGCACTGCCTCTAGCGGTTCTTCTTGGCGAGAGGGAGAATACCCCAATCATGGCGCCCTCGCCCTTGTGTGTTGGTTTCTCTGTTTGTAATTTCCGAATTCGTCTATTCATGTTCTTACCCATGAACCTAATAATTCTTCTAAGAGGGAGATGCAACTTGCAGGAAATGCATCCTCCCCTTACAACTTTCTTTCTTCTTGAAAATATAAAGAACCCCATCTCTCCTATAAAAATCTGTCAAAAGCCCAACGGTTTTTAATGTATTATAAGCAATATTTAATCATTTGTTCTACCAAGAACCCATATATAAGACATGGGAACCGATTCTATGAGCTCATACTTTTCGTATTGGCAAGAAGTGATGTCCAGTTTAGTAGGGAGAAGGTGTAAATTCGCCACATTTCTAGCTTTATCTCCAGTCCAAACGTAGGTCCGGAGTTAATCCCCGCCTCTAAATTACAACCAGCATCTCATTGGTTCTTGAAAACGCACGTCAGCACGACGCGAATGAGGAAAATTACGTATTTTCCGACTGAGGAGAGGCGAAATAGCCCGGCCTCCTTTTGCGTCCCCCTTTGTATTTTGAAAGGGGGACTGGGACTATGGCGCGCGAATACTTAAGCATCTTATACCTTCTCCCTAGTAAACTACATATCCCTTCTTGGTACTACTTAGAAACGTTCACAGTATATTGGAAAGATAATTCAAACGTAGCCGTTTCACGGTGTTTCTGATAAGTCGCCCAAAGAACATCTCCTTAATTTTTGGCAGACTTTAGAAACACCCTGTATATTCATAGAGTGGCTTGAAAAACATCAAAACTATCTTTGTCTTACAAGCCCCTCATAGGCTATAGGAAAAAAATCTTCGCTAAGCTATTGTTCGCACCAGAAAAATGGGTACGCCCAAAGAAACGGAATAAAGGGTGGATGGTTCCACATTAGCCGTAGTCTCGTGAAAATCAGTTGATCCATTTTTAGGGTAACTATAGTCGATATAATTGTCGCAAGGAAATCCTCGTATTAAAACTGGGAAAGTTTTCGTGAATCTACAAACGAAATTAAAAGTTTCATGTCTGTAACATACGATCATAAGTTGATATGTTCCATAAGTTTGTCACTGGTTACAAACTGGAGCTTGTCATGAAGTGACGTAGGTCATAGATTCTCGTAATAGCGACGCCTGGTGAGGCGCTGTCAAAGGCTTAGTACAGACTAAATAGGAGGATGGACTGCAAAACTAACCGAGTGTAGTACTTAAATTCTCGCTTGTCGTTCTCGAGCTGTACAAAGTTTCAAGCATTACGAAGTATAGGTAGTGCCATACTTATGGAACAAATCTTATGGTACGATTTAAACCAAGTATTATTTAAAAAATTAAATAAAATTACTTGAGGACATAAGCGAGACCTGCCAAACAAGCGAGCGACACTGCCTCCATGAAAAATATTGGCAAAATATTCAAATTGACTTTGTACAATTTGCCATTGGATGATTCCGACACTGAGTTGGCATCCGAAGATACTGGCTCCAAAACATTCTCGAAACTACCCATTAGCTTTTTATTCTGAATTTCGTAATTATGTGAACTGGAACTGATGGTGTTTACGTTATTGTTGTAAACAGTCGTCCCTGAAACTAGAAATTTAAGCTTTTTATACCTTTGATGATAATACGCGTGTTCAAATATGAAAAGTTCATTAGAAATATCGCGTTTAATGCCAAATAATTAAAGAGATTGAACATTGAATCAGAAGGGGATAATTGAAGAAGGATGACACTCTGTATCCTCTTAATACTTTAGTTATGTATATGTAACATGATTCTTCCCCTGGCTCACCCTCCTACTCATCAAATTTCAGAGTGGGGTGAATTCTAGAACTGTTTGGTACTAAATCCCCAGCAATCAACCCATAAACCTTGTCTTGACGTGGGACCAAAATCCTCAAGCGCTAATAGAGTAATGATGAGTGAATTATTTACTACGTATGTGATTGGGTTTAGTAACCTTGCTCCAAATGTAAAATGATGTTCGGAAGAATCATGTTACAATTACCCCGTTTTGTGGTGGTACCCTTCTCTAGGAGAGAAGTATTATATACTTCTGCTAATAATTACCGAGATTAAACATTAGATTTTTCGCGGAATTTTCGTTAAATATTAAAAAATGGGGCTCCGCCCAAAATGGACCAAATATAGCAATTTAATGGAAAGAAGCCCTTTGACCTTTTCTTCGGAGATGAAATTAGTTAGAAACCTAGCTAGAGTTTTTTTCCAGAATGGACACGCGAAGAAAAGGATATTATTGGAAAGACAGGGGTCATCGAAATGCCAGCGGAAGGTATTATTATCCTGGATAGATATATTTTTTTATCATGTCCCCATAATCTTAGGTCCACCCAAAGAATACAGTGTTGCCACAGGTCAGTAAAAACCTGGAAATGTCAAGGAATATTATGGTTTCAATAAAATCAGGGGAAAGACGGGGAGTTTGTTTAAAGTTTGCGAAAATATCTACGGGTGAAGTTTTAAACGCCGTTTTAGCGTGATCACGTTTGACCAGACACCGAAATATTCATAAAAATTTTTAAAAGTTTTCAGAATTGGAGGATACCATTTACACCAGGAGGTCCGGCTACTTTGCTAATAAAGTGCAGTACCAAGTTGCCTCGACTCCTGATGTAAATGGTATCAATCCTCGTAGTCTGAAAACCGTGTATACCACTCCTTATATTTGGAACATAAGTTCTAAAGATATGTTCCATAAGTTTGTCTCTGGTTACAAACTGGAGCTTGTCATGAAGTGACGTAGGTCATAGATTCTCGTAAAGCGACGCCTGGTGAGGCGCTGTCGAAGGTTTAGTTAAGGCTAAATAGGAAGACGAACTGCAAAACTAACCGAGTGTAGTCAATTCTCGCTTGTCGTTCTCGAACTAGCTCGAGCTGTAAGTCTCTAGCATTACGAAGTATAGGTAGTGTCATACTTATGGAACATATCTAATCTTATGAACTTATGTTTGGAACAATAATAATTGGGCCTAAAAAGGTTTGGGAATTTGAATGTGAAAATTTCGTAGTAACCCTGGAAAGGTATTTGTTGATTGTGTAAGAAATCAATTTTTTTCATCCACCCGCTATGCTAAGCTCTATGAGGAAGATAGTCTTTTGTCCCACGGTCCGAACAGCCCCTTGAAGGTATTCCAGCCAATACAGGATGTGACCAGTCACATTACAAGTATTTTTAACGAAGAATGAGCAGAAATTTTTTAACCTTTAAATTTTATCGCGACAATGAAATTTTTGGTAAACACGACCCATATAAATGAAAAACCATTATGTAACAGGATAATTCTACTGTGTTTTCGACATTTAACGAAGCTAGCGTTATAACGAGAGCATCGGAGGAATTTTATTATCGGGTTATATCTGTACAGGGTGTAAACGTTCGTTCTTTTCGAAATACATACGTTCCCGGTGCTCTGCGTCAAAACTGGGAATTTACTTAGGCCATGGATAGATATAATTTTAGAAGTAGGAATGGAGAACGGTTAGTATTTACTTCAGTCCGACTCGCCCAGTATAGAGCCCCTCCCTCCAACACGTAACGAAATGTTTAAATTATCTTATTGGCTCACTTAAACTACGTTTTGACGACGTTGCTGACTAGGACGGCGAAAAATACGTGATTCCTTTTTACCTCTGTCGCTATGACAGAGGAGAGGTAAAAGTAAGTTTGTCACTGATTACTGAGAGCTTGCCATGAAGTGACGTACGTGGAACGTCATAGATTCTCGTAAAACGACGCCTGGTGAGGCGCTATCTAAGACTTAGTAAAGACTAAGTAGGAAGATGGATTGCAGAACCGAGTATAGTCAATTCTCGCTTGTCATTCTCGAACTAGCTCTCAGTAGGGATCTAACATTACGAAGTATGTAGTGTCATACTTATGGAACATATCTTTTAAAATTATGATTCTAGCATTTTAGCAGTAATGAATGATTTAAGCTCGAATCTTTTCTCTTGCACTAAAATATCACCCATAACTATTTACCAAAAAATTAAAATTGCTTTATTTGCAAAGTTTTCCACCCTGTACAATTTAACTATACGGATAAAAACATTCACGAAAAACATGGTTACCAGGAAATAATCTCGCTATATATAATTTTTAATTGAACTTTCTTTGAGTATGAGAAATTGAGATGAAATATTGTTATTAATTAGAGAATCAAAAAAAAAAAATTAAAAAACGATCCCCGCGGTTGTTTTTCAAGATGAAATAAGAAAATGATGAATTTTGGAGACCTGGTTTCGCCCAACCCATCTTTTGATCTTTTGGGTCGGGTAATTTATCTTATATTACGGAAGATGATTTTTATTTTTCCCAAAGGGTGATAAACTCGTAGTTGATTGTAAAAACATTTTTCGAGTTTTGTAATTCGGCCTCTAATAGATGTAAGAGTAATTTACCAAGGTCGATAAATATAGATGGGTGAATGAAGTGATATGGCTAAACTAGAATCTTTTTTTTAATCACTCAAAAATGGTTTGACCGTAACCGAAAGACACTCATACGTAAAACCAGATACAGTTTTATTACATAGTTTACTTTCGTTTCCCCAGGGCTGCATGTAGCGGAGTATACGGTAGGTAACACGAGTTTTGATGTTAGAATTAAAACCATTTTTAATGATTGGAGATAAGGGGTAATTATATCGAAGGGGTTCTATATTTACACAAATTTACTCTGAGACGCAAAATCTTTGATGGTGTGACGAAATATTTATCAAAAAACGCGCCAATTCTCTGACAAAACACGCGCCAAATCTCAGACAAAAATTACACCAAATCTCTGATAAAAATTACACCGAATCTCTGATAAAAATGACCCCAAATCTCTGATAAAAATGACTCCGAATCTCTGACAAAAAGTAACTCCAAATCTCTGACAAAAAATACACCAAATCTCAAACAATAATGACACTAAATCTCTGATAAAAATGACTATAAATCTCTGTCAAAAATTACACCAAATCTCTGACAAAAATGACACCAAATTTCTGACAAAAATGACACCAAATTTCTGACAAATGACACCAAATCGCTTAGAAAAATGACACAAAATCTCTGTCAAAAATGACACCGAATCTCTGTCAAAAATGACACCGAATCTCTGACAAAAACGACACCAAAGGCCAGACAGAAATGACACCAAATCTCTGACAAAAATTACACCTAATCTCTTACAAAAATGACACCGAATCTCTGACAAAAACGACACCAAAGCTCAAACAGAAACGACACCAAAGCTCAAACAGAAACGACACCAAAGGCCAGACAGAAATGACACCAAATCTCTGACAAAAATTACGCCTAATCTCTTTCAAAAATGACACCGAATCTCAGAAAAATATGTCACGAAATATCAGACAAAAATGACACCAAATCTCACATAAAAATAACACAAGTCATGAAATCCCGCCACTTTTATTTGAATGTTGGATCCCTCGGTAATAATAGAGAGGTTAAGAAGTTTCCCAGAACAAAACACTCTAAACTTTCCTTAGGAGAATTTCACTTCTTCCAATTAAGTCAGACCGTGTAAAATCATTTCAATCAATAAAAATACCTCAATTAAAATTGTTATTGCGCTCGAAACTATATGGCAACCATAAAAGCGTGTTTAATTTTGAAACAACTAAAGACTCTATATCACTATAAAGACCTAATTAAAAAAAAATAATAATGGATATCAGGATGAAACCCACTTTCTTCGAGACATTAGTCAAAAAACCGCAATGAGAACAAATTTTTAAGAAAGAATCTTTATAGTACGAACCTCTTACGTGCCGAAGCATCTTGGAATATTGTTATGGTAACCTTTACTTCAACATAAATCTCGTTAAAGTGGTCTTACATTGTGAAGAAAAAAGGAAAGAAAAATGTATACAGCCTAAAAACTCATTTGGCCATGACCCTGCGTTTTCTTAACAAGATGTCGAGGAAAAGTAACGTCTCATTTTTACCCTCCTCCTCCCTTTGTCTTCAATTTTAGTTAGAGCGTTCAAAACCTCCCGCCAAGTATTGTACCCCAAAAACACAGCAATGCGTGGGACAGGAACATAAAAGTTTAGTGCCTATTATTAGAACAAGTCTATTAAAGTCTTTTTCTACCTATAATTGGGAAGAATGCTTCCGTTAATAAGGCTAAAACAAGAATAATTTGGGACGGATCATTGCATTTGTTTTCATTTTTTTATATCTATCTCTATACAGGGTGTTTCTGATAAGTTTGGCATAAATTAAGGGGGATGTTCTTTGGGAAATCAATTTTGAGTCGAAAATATAAAATAATTTCTATGATATTTTACCGTCCGAGCCACTGTTTTCGAGTTATGATTTGAGCGTTTTATGGATGACCCCTTAATTAAATTAGAAATCATTGTCTTTCAGTTTCTTAATTAAATTTAAGGGGTCATCCTTAAAATACTCCATCCAATCATAACTCGAAAACAGTGACCCGGACGGAAAAATGGAGATACAAGTTGTACGTTCGACTCAAAATCGCGTAAAGAACATTCAACATCCCTCTTTAATTTATGGTAGACTTATCAGAAACACCCTGTATATATAATACAAATTCTTCTTATAGGCTTAATCTACTTTTAATATTCTAAGTTCTTTTTTCTAAATTAATGCGATCTACCATGAATTTATGCATCTTTCCCATGAATTTTGATTATTTTTTCTTAAAGTCGTTAGTTACTCGGTCAGTTGGCACCGCAGTTATCTTAGAGACGAATATATATTTTAATAATGATAACCATCATACTAAATACTGCTAATAGAAATCATTGTGAAGCCATTTTCTCTACGTATCGGGTCGGATTTTGAAGGAAGAGCTAGACTAATCATTATGTATGATGAATTTTACCTCGCGAATAGTCTATCTCGCTGCGCCTTGCACCTAGTCATAGTTAGAAATACGTCATACTTGTGATTCATTACGGATAGGTCTCAAGCCCGGCCCACAAAACCCGTATTGAAATTAACAAGGGAGATATTGGGACACGATGATTCCTATTAGATGTATGTATTCCTGTGATAATTAATAATAAACGCGAGGTTTTGTCCACTTTAAAAGAGCAGGTTTTTCATAATGAGGGAGCAAAGGTGTGAAAGTCTCTCATACTAAACGTAATCACCCCACTTAACCAATCGGAAGTCTTCCCCTACTAACCTTCCACCTCGTAAATATCTCCGCCATTTTGAGGGAAAGGTTAGGAACCACTTTATAGCAGCGTCCTTCTATCCCCTGATGGCATTTTTTGATCGTTTAATAACTTTGAAAAAGCTCAAAAAGTACTTGAGATTCAACATTACCACCCTCTTTCGAGAATTGGCCCAAAATTCATGGTAATATTTAACTAATTCATGCAGACGAGACTAAAATTTAAATAGAGTTGTCTTATTTTCTTTTATGAAGCGTGACTTACAGGGAAATAAATCGGTTCCGGTGGAATTTACCGATGTAAATAAGGATATATTTTGAGGGTTAGTAGGTCTGAGACTGTAATCAAAATTTTTTTTTTGTTCTCTAGATTTAGTGATTTTTTCCAACGAAATATGCAAATTAACTACGATACATCATACAAGCGTATCGAAACGCTCTACCTATATTATGACATATTTCAAATAACTTAATCTAAATCCAAGAAATTTAATTTAGCAAATTAATACACCTACAATAAGTTAAGTTAAATTAAATTAAAATAAGAACTTACCGTTATTGGTACTGGCTACCATTCTATTTTCTTTAAAAAAGACCGCAATATTATGCGAAAAGTTCCTGGGTTGTCAAGATTATTTTGATTGGTATTTTAAATCACTTTTGTTTGATTTTTATCTTGAAAGGTGTTTCGTAAGGTGTGAATTAACCGTTCTTTTAACGTTTTTAACGAGCTGTTTTTCCCGTGGATAAGATAAAAGTCTTGCATATATAACGGAGAGACTTTTGCAACGACCTGACGTTGGTTGGGATGGGATCTATTACCTTTTTCATTTTCAATGCCGATGTTTTTTTCAGCTGGAAAAGAGGGATAGAAAACCGCATCGTGTCCCCCTTTTTTAATCACTTTATTGGAGGCAATCTTCTGGGTATCTCTGTATTTTTCTCTTCGGGACTATAGTCTTTTAGTGGCTTGGAAAAGCCCAAGAACCGTTTTTAATATAATTCAAGTAGCGCAACCGCTATAATTTATATATTGTTTAAATATAAGAAATTATATAGTTTTTGAGTGACTTAGATGTCATCGAAATTCTACGCACAAAATAAGCCGCTCATTAATTATATTTAATTTGTATTTATCGTGAAACGTGGGAAGGCTTATGCATGTTTTGTTTACAGATCCTTGAGGTAAATAATAACATCCTTTTATTCGGTTGTAAACAAATTTTATACAAAGTTTTTTCCTTTTGTTATTGTATTTTGTATTAAAGTAACATTTAAATCCCAAATTTGAATTTCCATACAAGAAAATGTTCTAAATATATTTAACACTTAGAAATAAATTTTTATTAGAAAACCTATTCATTCTAAAAGCTTGAATCCTTTTTAGTATAATAGAATAGATTGTAATACACCTCTCATTAAACTTTCAGGACATTGGACCAGTAGATCCGAAGATATATTCAGTCTTAGCACTGAAGCCATCATTTTGACTTTGGAAAATTATTTTATAAAAAAATAACTATCCACTCTAGAGGCTTGAATCCTTTAAACTATAATAAAACACGTCAAAACACACGTCTCATTCAAATTTCAGGTCATTTGGATGAAAAGGACAAAGGATCTGGCCAAAAAACCTACCTCCTCCCGAAGAACTTAACGTTAATTTTGTGCTCCTTCGAACTTCCCGCCGATAATCCAAAAGTCGCACTTTTTGGAAGATTGAACGAGCTTCTATAGCGCGAGCAGCTTGCGTTGTCGAGTGCGTGATCGAGTTGGCTATGTTATGTAGTAAAATCATCCCACCTTGAAGACTCAATGTGAAGAATATGTAGCCATTCAAATAAAACCTTTGAATCTCCCTTTGGCTTCAGCTTGGCTTCATCAAACTTTCAATTTGAGACAGTCTGTCAAGTCTGCAGAGGCTATTTCCCTGTAAAGCTGTCTTTGCCGCTCACAAAGAGATGATGTAATGTCTAGATTTTGTCTCTTTGACCATGATTAAGCGTGTTTTGTCGTCATGTTTTTATTATTATTGATATTTCGATAATTATTTCATCAGTTATTTTATTTATACCTGTATAATTTGGACTAATTAAGTGCGCGGCTTATTTGGATTGACATTTAGGTAAATACTTTTACATAATTTTAATTAAAACCTCTTATTCGCCAAAAATTAAAACTAGGCCTTGGCTTCCTGTTGTGTGTCTATGTTACTGTCTGCATGAATGATGATTCCATTGATTTCAATTATGTTTTTACTTTAAAAAAAATTTCTGAGACGATAATTAGATGCAAGAATTGTTTTATGAAGAAGATTCATTTGATTTTATTAAGATATCTTGAAGTGGTCTTCATAAAGTTGGGTTTAAAGTTTGCTGTTGTACTTTTGTAGTGAGATGTATAGCTTTGAAGGTGATTTTCGATCACGTCCCCAACAATCGTTGGGTGGTGCTAGTCGTAAAGTCGCTAGAGATGATCTTCTTAAACAACTTGCTGAGCAGCGGAAGAATAGAGAAGATTCTAGAAAGAAGCTGTTGTCGATCATAAATATTCAGGCATTTGTTCGAGGAACACTTTCAAGAATTCATACTAAATCAGTGGAAAGAGTTAATTTTGATGAACTGCAACAGAGAATCGAGAAATCCGATGATCTCGCTGATGATTTAGGACTATTAAGTCAATTGTTACAAAAACTTTTGTTTTTTTACTCCCCATCAGTTGATTCTAAGAGATTGGTAATTACAAAACTACCCACGCTATTTGTTTCTCGTTTCACACGAATGTTGATTATACGAGGTATCTTTCAGGCATGGCTAAGTAAAATATATTTAAGAAAAAGCCACGTCATTGCCAACATGGTTTCTTTACCCACCAATGAGCAATGTTCCAGAGTTATAAAGCTTTTGCAACTCAATATTGATTCTCTGGTTTCTACAATAGAAAGCATTCCCATTGCCGTTCCTTTGAGACTTTTAGAGGTCTTTACTGACCCTGCTACTTACTCAAAAGCGTCTTCCCAGCCAAATAGAATAGCGGAAGTCCTTGAAAACTTATGGTTATGTTTGATAAGAAAAGGTACTTTAAATCTCTTAATTGTTATTGTTTAAAGGAAAAGTTTAGGTAACATAACACTATACCTTAAAAGAACAGCCTTTTTCTAAATATAAAAGGAAGAATATTAAAGAAATAAATGATCTCTTATTACAAAATAATTAGCATTTAATTAGTCTTAAAAATAATCAAGGACTACTAGGCCGCCATTGATTTAGTGGCGTCTGCTAGCCAGAACCCCTTACCCCTATGGGATTGGTAGGGGTAAGAGGTTCAATTTAGCAGACGCCACTAAACAAATGGCGGCGCACAAAGCTGGAAATAAGGTTTATTTCTGAACTAGTCCTCTGGACCAGTGACCCCTGATGTCTTAAATATGAAACTGGTCCCGGGACCAGTGACCCCTGATGTCTTAAATATGAAACTGGTCCCGGGACCAGTGACCCTTCCCCTATTTATTTTTCTACTGGTCCCAGGACTTGTGGTTGTTCTCTCTTCTAAAAAAATCTCTCTCGGCTTAGGGTTGTATACACAACTGGACTCATGGAGTCGAAATTTTTGTTAAAATGAAAATAATTAAAGAGGTCCCCATATCAATTTTTAATAAAAGTAGGAATTAATAAACTAGTCATTGGGACCAGTGACCCTCACGTTTTGAATAAAAAAAGTGGTCCAAGCTATTAATAAACTGGTTTTTGACCTGTAAACCTGTCTTATTTCCTAGCCTGGCAGCGCAGTAATGCTAGTTTTTCAGACTAATTAAATGCTAATTATTTTGTAATAAGATAGATCATTTATTTTTTTAATATTTTTCCTTTTATATTTAGAAAAGGCCGTTCTTTTAAGGTATAATGTTACATTATACGATATCCTTTAATCAGGCGAAATGTTATTTTTTCTTCAGGATATTATAGACATGTGAGGACTGTTTTAGAGCAAAAGGTTCCTGATCCTGTTGACCCTTCACCTAGACCTCCGACTGCATTAGCACAGTCACTTTTCAATCTTTTAATTAGACCTTTAACATTAAACGGGACAGTAATGTTTAGGTAATAAATATTTTCATCCGAGGAAGAAGTTAGAAGAGACACTTAGAGATTATACAAATTCATTTATTCCTTCTTATAGGGTGACAATTCTCCGTGCCTTATTTTCCGACATCTTCTCCGAACCTCTCTCCCAACAAATATTTAATTTCCTCCTTCCCGCGTTGTCGGTTAGAAATGATTTACTCCCAGTTTCCCATTTATTGGGAGCTTTAAATGATTCTGGATCTTATAATCGACGTCAAACTTGTCAATTGGCCATTAGGCCAACCATTTGGTTGCTCTATTCCTTTTTAACATTGACCAAAGGCCAAATTAGTTTGTTAAACGGAGAATTGGTTGTCGATTATTTACAAGCCTTGCAATCTTTGGTACCAACTATTTTAGTAGCGAATGAGCAAAAAGAGGCCACTAACTTAGGAGATGAGTCTGATAGCGAAGAGGCTGTAGAAATGGTAAATATGATCTAATTATTTAGGTTATTTACAGTGGTGTGCGAGTCCCGTTTTTTCGGTTTCGAGCCGAGTCCAAGTATCGAAACTAATTTCTTATCGAGTATCGAGTGTCTCAAAAATACTTTCGAGTATCGAGTATTTAGATTGGTCAAATTTTGGTTCTTTCGAGTAATTATCGAGTCTCAAATATTGACTTGTCAAGTAGCAATTTTGTAAATTTCTTGAAAATAACGAAGATTTTCAATTATCTAACATCTAACTAGTTCAAAAAGATTGTTAGTGATCAATTAAACATTGAACAGGTGATTTTCAAAATAAATGATCATGAACTCATCGTCTGCTATGGTTGTAAGCCTCGTATTCGAGTATTTGTCGAGTATTTAAGATGTTAAAAAGCTACTCGAATCTGTCTCGAGTATCTCAATGTGTTGTTATCGAGTATCGAGTCGAGTACTCGGCTCGATACTCGAACCGAGTACTCGAACTTAACGAGTACTCGCACACCCCTGGTTATTTAACAACTAATATAGAACATTAAATGTATATTTACTCATTTTTCTTTTTGTTTAATAAGATGGAAACCGATTGTGACTTGAAATACGCCGTAGATGAATCTGTTAATTTTCTGAATGAAGTTTCGGTTGTCAATGCATTCACTTTAGCAATAGAGGATTCGTCGTTGTGTAGTCAAAATCTAATTTCTCTCTGCTCCATATGTTATTCCTTGTTAGCCAATCATAGACTGGCGTTACATCGTTATAGGTATGTCCAGGGAGATAAGGGATCGTGTATTTTAAATTTTTACGACGCACTTTTTATATCTTCCAGGCTGTTATACACACTGGCGTTTAAAACTAGTTTCTTAAGACTCTTGTGGCAATCTATACAAAACGCTACCACAGTTTCAATTGTGGGGTAAGACCGCCCTTAAAGGGAGGGTGAAGTAGAAAATTAAGTGATTTTTTATCGATTCTTCTACTAATTATAAGACCAGTCTGCATAGTGAAACATTCAGGAAATACCAGCTCCGAATGATTTTAAAATTCAAATTAGCTTCAGATTTTAAGGATAATTTTAAATAAGGACCTCCGGCCAATCTCGTAACGCCCTGCCTTTTTGTTAACAAAATTCTCGTGGCATGCTCCGTGTCTCGCGCCACGATTGTCACGTCGCGCGCCTAATTTTATCAAATCTCGTGATAAATTTCATTCGACACGGAACGTGCCACGAGAATTTTGTTAATAAAAAGGCAGGGCGTTACGCGATTGGTCGGCAGTCCTTGTTTAAAATTATCCTTAAAATCTGAACCTAATTTGAATTTTAAAATCATTCGGAGTCAGTATTTCCTGGATGTTTCACTATTTGCAGACTGGTCTTATAATTAGTAGAAGAATCGATAAAAAAACACTTGATTTTCTACTTCACCCTCCCTTAAAAGTTTTTAAGAAATGAAATACGTTAATTTCTTATTAACTTAACCTTTGTAGCACACCTGTTCCTTTGCTCCAAGTAATTTCTAGCGGAATGCAATTGAGCTCCGAGGACCGTGATTGGTTTCTCCCACAGTTGATAGTTTTTTGCGCCCTCTTTGGTCATCTCCTGCCCACTCAGCACGATGACGAATTCTACGGAATTGACCCGGGTGGTGGAGGAATTGGTCTCCCCATTGACCCGAAACTTAGCATTATGCCTTTCACTTTGCGTGAATTGGCTAAAATGTGTTTAGCTCTTAGAGACGTGTGCCTAGGATGGATTGATCTGGCTTATCCCGATGCCAGACTGGTTTTGAATGCCGAATATAAAAACGCGATGCAATTGTCCAGTCGTAATTTGTACAGTACCAATAATTCTCCAAACCAACAGTTAGACATTAATATGTGGCTGAGAGTTTTTAAAGAAGTAACTGGTCTGTTGCACCAACTCTTTGTTCGTGATTCACGCAGGCAATTTTGCCCTAGTGATCATTGGATAGCTCATCATATTTCTATGCCCGTTGATAAAGTAATTTGGGGTTGAACAAGCTTAGGATTATGCGCGGTATCATTCTTCTTACAAATGTAATTTTTTTAGCCATGTGATCTTCAACTTGGAAGTAGTCGTGTCAAAAATTTCAAACCATTTATTGGCGTTCGATCCATGACCAGAGAACAATTAGGTTCCATTAACTTTCTATTCTTTTCATTTTTCCAACTCGTTCTTAATAATTTTCTTTCGAAATTCATTAAAATTTAGAGGATGAAGGTCCTCCTATCTCGATAATGGCTATTAGATACATCAAAATTCTTCAAGAACTGCCCTTTGTAGTTTCCTTTCCACATAGAGTAAAGATTTTTCAAGCTTTAGTGGTGAAAGATAAACAAGACAATCAGGGGGAAATGTATAATTTTTTGATGGGTCCTCAAATTCAAGTTTTAATTCGACGCAATTATATCTATGAAGATGCCTTTGATAAACTCTCATTTGATAATGGTTTGTGTAGAATCGTTTTACTATTCTCTGAAACGGTAACGAAAGCCCCAATGAGTAATGCGGTGAAAAATTATATTCATTTCCGTGGTCAATAGACCATTTCGTTGTAACTAAAAGGGAAAGACACGGCTGTAAAACTCCGCTTTTCATCTCGGTTTTTGGCGCCTGCGCCGTAGTCATTTTGTATCATGAGAGTACAATGTGTCAACCCCCTTGTATGTCCCGATACGGAGGGTTACCTACCCCCTTGTGTGTCCCGAAACGGAGGGTTACCTACCCCTTGTGTGTCCCGAAACGGAGGGTTACCTACCCCCTTGTGTGTCCCGATACGGAGGGTTACCTACCCCCTTGTGTGTCCCGATACCGAGGGTTACCTACCCCCTTGTGTGTCCCGATACCGAGGGTTACCAACCCCCTTGTGTGTCCGGATACGGAGGGTTACCTACCCCCTTTTTTTACGTGGAAAAGGTCTATAGACTCGAGAACTGGTTTATGGAGGTTGAAATACGAAATGGGGGTTTTCGTTGTCCTTTAATTATAACAACCCTCATTAGTGTTTTTAATAAGGGTAACGCTGTAATTTCAGAACCAAATTTAAAACTTCGAATGAGAGTTCAGTTGGTGAATGTTGTTGGTTTGGACGAAGCTGGTATAGATGGAGGTGGAATTTTCCGCGAATTTCTAAGTGAACTATTGAAAACTGCGTTCGATCCTAATAGAGGATTTTTCAAAACCACGCACGATCGATTACTTTATCCGAATCCTGGTGTAGCTTTATTGTTTGATAATTATCTCAAACATTATTATTTTATCGGAAGAATGCTCGGAAAGGTGCGATTAACGTGAAAAGAGTGTCAGTTTTAATAGATGTTAATTAAAAATTACCTAAACACACAGGCAATTTATGAAAATATGTTGGTGGAATTGCCGTTTGCAGCGTTCTTTTTAGCCAAAATGTTAGGGAAAAGCTCTGGTGATGTTGATATTCATCATTTAGCGTCTTTAGATCCTGTTATGTACAGGTGCGAATGAAGTTTACGCTTACCGTAATTTAAATTTAGCGCGAATAATTAATTAATTAATTAATCAGTTATTCTCGTATCATTATAGAAACTTGTTATATTTAAAGAACTACGAAGGAGATGTGGCTGAACTCGGTCTAGATTTCACAGTCATGAACAGTGAATTAGGCGAAAATAGAACGGTGGAATTAAAGAACAATGGTTCGTCTATCACAGTTACGGCTTCAAATCGTATAGAGTACATTCATCTTATCGCCGATTATAAGCTGAATAAGCAAATTAGGGCTCAGTGCGCCGCTTTTAAGCAAGGATTGGCTAACGTCATTGATTTGGAGTGGATAAGAATGTTCGATCCAAAGGAATTGCAAGTTTTAATTTCAGGGGCTTATACACCTGTCGATGTGCAAGATCTGAAGCAACATACAAACTACGCTGGTTTGTCATTTTTTTTATCGAACGAAGTAGTTGTAGTAAAATAATTCAAACGTTATTCAATCGTTTGCGGTTTTCAGGTGGTTATACTGTAGATCATAGCGTGATCAAAATGTTCTGGAAAGTTGTGGAAGATTTTACCGAGACTCAAAGGAGACAATTACTAAAATTTGTAACGAGCTGTTCTAGACCGCCATTATTAGGATTCAAGGTAGGTTGATGACTCTCTTATTCTTAATTAATGTTTTTGGTACAGATTTAAAGAGTAATCGTATTTTAGGAACTAGCACCGGCTTTCTGTATTCAAAATGCCGGAAGCGAACCTGATAGATTACCAACAGCGTCTACGTGTATGAATTTATTGAAACTACCTGAGTTTCAAGATGAAAAAACATTAAGGTCGAAATTACTTTACGCAATTGAATCTGGTGCGGGATTTGAACTAAGTTAAAAAAAATTAGTGTAAAAGGTAATATTCTTTAAAAGTAATTAGTTCCAAGGCCAAGGCGAAGGCGAGAGAGAAAGAGAATGGGAATGGTTACAAGATGAATATTTTAAAATTTAAATAATTACGATAGATTTGTGGATTTTACTCTTATAGTTAACATAACAACAATGTTATTTACACAACACTATGCTAAATAAAGTTCTATGTATATTTAAGTTGTTCCGACAAAGTTTTAGAATATGCCGATCAAGTTCATTGTGCTGTTGTAAAAATAAGCGCTTTAAAAGTAACCAAAAACACTCAATATTTGGAGAGCGGTTCCAAAACAAACCAAATCATGACGTAAAAAACATATAAAATGTTAATTTAAAATACTATATTTTTTTTTTTGGTTCAGATGTTTCCATGTAATTTAGGAAATTTATTAAAAAAAAAACATTTCTGGAATTGAGTTTAGTCTTCTTTCCAGAAATAAACGCTGCCTTCCGCCGCCGTTAACATTGCAATTTCAGAAGGATGGAAGACTAAGGAATGTACAACACGATGGCCTTTGTGTTCTAGCTTCTTCATTAGTTTTGCCTTGAAACAGGAATATTTATTATTTATCATTGAACGGATATATATTCAGTGGTGTGCGAGTCCCGTTTTTTCGGTTTCGAGCCGAGTCCGAGTATCGAAACTAATTTCTTATCGAGTATCGAGCCGAGTCTCAAAAATACTTTCGAGAATCGAGTATTTAGATAGGTCAAATTTTGGTTCTTTCGAGTAATTATCGAGTCTCAAATATTGACTTGTCGAGTAGCAATTTTGTAAATTTCTTGAAAATAACGAAGATTTTCAATTATCTAATATCGAACTGGTTCAAAAAGATTGTTAGTGATCAATTAAACATTGAACAGGTGATTTTCAAAATAAATGATCATGAACTCATCGTCTGCTATAGTTGTAAGCCTCGGACTCGAGTATTTGTCGAGTATTTAAGATGTTAAAAAGCTACTCGAATCTGTCTCGAGTATCTCAATGTGTTGTTATCGAGTATCGAGCCGAGTACTCAATGTGTTGTTATCGAGTATCGAGTCGAGTACTCGGCTCGATACTCGAACCGAGTACTCGAACTTAACGAGTACTCGCACACCCCTGATATATTTTTTGTGATCAAGTGTTATACTTCGACTAAATCCCATATATAAACTGAACCGTCTTCGGACCCTGATAGAATTTGGGCGTCCGTGCAACTTAGGACACTTTCTATTCGATAGCTGTCGTTTTTATGGCCTTTATATCTGGCAAGGAAAAAAGAAGGGATAAATATCTTTCATTTAGAGCGAATTCAATAAAACGTACTGGTTTAAAACATCACCAGACTCTTTGTCTATTAAACGAATGGAACTATCCATGCAACTGGCTAAAATGCATTGACCATCATGAGTGAAGGACACGCAAGAAACTGGTTCTAAACAGATATAAAAGTGAATGAGATGAGTGAAATTCTTAAAACATATTTTGACCATGAATAAAGAATGCGCGTGAGGAATTTTGTTTTCACGTTATAAGATAGGCAACTCCCTATCTCCGACGTCAGCTTATTCTGTATATACTGTTTCAGCTTCGGTTGTCAGCGCGCGCAAAGCAACTTAGCTTTGTGCGTGCTGGCAACAGACTAAAGCAATCCTGCAAATCAAGTACATACTAAAGCAAAACTGATTTTAAATCCTGAAAAATCAGTATTTCTTTTGTCTCTTGTCAGCACGCTCAGAGCTACACATAGACCTAGCTTTGCGCGTGTTGACAACCGATGTTGTAACAGAGTATATACAGAATAAGCTGTCGCTCGAGATAGGGCGTTGCCTATTCTATAGCGTGAAAACAAATTTCCTCACGCGCATTCTTTATCCATATTTTGAGCGGCCTTTATGCGTATTCTTAAAGAAATCGGCCCGCTAACTGTTGAACGGCTCAGATCCGCTGGGACGCCAGAAAATGGTGGAGGAATGCACGGAAAAAAGGCGGGCGGTCGTCCTGATTCGTCTGACATAGACGTCCCGCCATTTTCCCGAGTATTACTCCCCCTTTTTCTAATGTCCCACCGGATCTTAGTCGTTCCACAGTTAACGTGCTGATTTCCCTCAGATTACGCATTCTCCCCAACCATCCTTGGTAAATCGTACTTCCAATATCATCAGCCGACATTTGTCCCATTCTTATGTCGTATCTTCTAATGTTCCCATCTAATGACCCTGTCAATATTTCTTGCGCCGATACTTGTATGGATGTTACGCTATCCTTGGCCTCGTTTAAGATCTGTATTGGATCTTTACTACTTTTGCTTTTCAAGTCCCAAATTCTGACAGAACCATCGAGTGAACCCGATAGAACTACCGATGATTCTTCATTAAACTTTACCGCGTTAACTTGCGCCGCGTGACCCCTGAATTTTCTCACAGCTACAGCTGTGCTAACGTCCCAAATGAAAACAACTTTGTCCATTCCCGATGAAGCTATTTGAGCACTGTCTGATGAACCACAAGCATCTAAGACTTCATATCCATGGCCTGAATATGTTTGGAGACGAACTCCCCTTGTTGGGTTCCACAATTTTAAGGTTTTGTCACTGCCACAGGTCATACAATAGTTTCCATCAACTATTAATAATATTTATAAAAAAATATTTTTATAATCTACAAGCCATGAATAATGAGGAGCTTACCATTAAATCTGACACTTCTTACAGCCCCTTGTTTACAATCTATACTTTGCACTTTTGACAAGCAAAATTCTTTTTTCGCTGGAGTTTTGTTTATTGGATACATTGTATAGTAAACAGGTTCTTCGAAGTTCTACGCCAAAGCGGCCAAACTCATATATTATATGTCTATGGCTCTATGGTCATTGGTCAGAAGTGTAACACCGTTTTGATTTTTCATTGGTCAGCAACTCAGCACGACTTGAAGCAGACAGTGGAGAAGACGGTTTTTGTCTGGTTTAATCTCTGAGCATAGCCCTCCCCATCGTGCGCTAAGCCAGGGTACCAACTACCAAGCGCGCTCAGTAGAAGAGTGCTAGCGGAATTTTCCCAATAAGTGGGAAACTTTAATAGTGGGAGTAATGTAGAAAACAAAGCACTAATGAAGTCATAAATGAGTCTGACGAAAGTTTAGGGGACGGTCATGGCTGTGGTCATAGACATATAACACTATATATATGTCTATGGCTGTGGTTGAGCACCAGAGTCTCTCTCTCCAGTCCGCCCGTCGTTGTAATTTGTTCCCGATAGTTGCCTGTCCACTAACCGGTGGCTGTTGTGCAGAGTCTGTGGTTGTTTTTGTAAATTGTTATAAGAAAGAAATGGCAAATCCGGACTTTTATCTCCGTTATTATGTTGGACATAAAGGAAAATTTGGACATGAATTTCTTGAATTTGAATTTAGACCTGATGGTACGCAATATATAATATTTTAATTAGTTATCTTATGAAATCAGAATAGGCTTTGTCAGCCCAACGGCCAACCCTCCACCTAAGCCTTGGATTGCGCCATGCAGCTCTTCCCAATTCCGATGTTAATTTTTTATCCTATTTTGCAGGAAAACTGCGATATGCAAATAATTCCAACTACAAAAATGATACTATTATCCGAAAGGAGGTAAATTTCCTTGTAAATTTAACAGAAATTTGTTTATTTATTCCTTAAAAAAAAAAACGTCCTTAGGTGTATGTTCACAAATGCGTGATGGAAGAATTGAAAAGGATTATCGAAGATGCTGAAATAATGCAAGAAGATGATGCCTTGTGGCCTCAACCTGACAGAGTAGGGCGACAGGTAATACATATTAATCTTTTTAGGCTCTCTTCAGTCAATTTGTGTTTAAACATTGAAGTTTATTGAAGGAACTTGAAATTGTAATGGGAGACGAACATGTATCCTTCACAACATCCAAAATTGGTTCCCTCGTTGATGTAAACCAAAGCAAGGATCCAGATGGCCTGAGATGTTTCTATTATTTGGTTCAAGATTTAAAATGCTTAGTATTTTCACTAATTGGCTTGCATTTTAAAATCAAGCCAATTTAAATTATAACCTCATCCCCAATCAAACATACGCTTCTTAAATGGATTTTGTCTCATGTATTTTTCACATCAAATAAATGTTTTAACAGAATTGAATTTATTTATTTATTTATTCAAACATATATTAAAGCTTTTTGCGTTTTGACATAAGATTGAGGGGAATGTTGTAAACCACATTTGATAAGTTTTTTTTTATGAAAGAGTTATACAATGGGATTGGGGGGGAAGTTTAATAGACATGGATCATTCCATAACTGAAAGTCCAACATAAGATGTAAGTGAAGATACCAGCGAAGAACCCGCTTGTTAATAATGCTGAACGACTTCGGAAAAACTTCTTCCATTCAGATCCAGCTTTCATTAGAATCATTAACCATAAAAGGATCGCGGTGATGAAGTAAAAGATGAAACCATAAAATGATGTCAATCCTAATAGACCAGCGGTGCATCCTGATAGTGCTGACATGGATGTTCTGCAATACTCCACCACAGCCGCATTTTGTCTAGCTGCTAGTTCACTGTATGCTATAACTTCAGATTTTTCCTTCTTCATTATTTAATTTCACTTTAATGATTGTTTAAATTGGTTAAATTAAAGTTCTTTTGTCTTCAACAAGAACGGCACAAAAACTGAGGAAAGGCTTAACGAGGTCAAAACACCGGAAACCGCTACACCGGAAATGTAAAATTGCGTAATCATAAAGGGATCAACTATAAAGTGAAAATTTTCTCAATTCCTCGGGGTTACGAAGGTGCTTAGATAAAAGAATAAGGAAAAACCTTTACAAACAGTCCCTCAAAATAGTGATAAGGGAGGGCGTGAACTTTGTGACCCCCCTTCCCCTCAGTTTCGGTTTATTTCGCCAACGCAACGACGATTAGAGACTGCGAAAATTAACGTTTTTATCATCAGTTTTATATTAATTTTGACATTTATGACTGTTAAATTATAAAATGTTAACAAATTCAAGTGTAAATTATAACGTGTTATTAAAAATTTAGAGAAATTAGTGTAAATAAATAATGTATGAAGTTTTCAAATACTCTGGCCTTGGTACCAAATCAAAGGCTTCTGTCGTCGTAGTAGTAATAATGTGATTGGTCTACTTCGTGAAAATGATCATAATGAACTCAATTGTCAACAAACTACATTTTCTAAGATTATATTAATAGTTTCGGAATTTTTAATTGTAATCATGTATTTCCCCTTTGGTTGGCCGAAATATCTGGGCCCTCACTTGGGTCTTGAAGGTAATTGTGTAGACCGAACAATTAAATTTGTGTGCAGTAATCGCAATCGTTCGCTCTTTGCCGTGTTGAGTGATAACTGCATCAGTATTTGGTACGCGAAGGTATGTCATATGTTCTATATTAAGTTATTCTGGTAGCGTGTTTGTTTTTATATTAGGAAGAAAGTCTTAATAAGATATTGTTCTTAAAAGCCCACCGTTCAAATTGTTTGTCATTATCGAACTGACGAATCCCTTTCTTCCTTGGGAATTAATGAAGTGGCGGAATGGAAGCCAGATTCGACAATGTTGGTTGTTACTGTAAGCCCTGAATTAATAAACATATTGAGATTGAGATAATGGTTATTTAAAACAAATTATTATCCTCCTTAACAGACTTCAGAAAGTCATTTGTTATTTTATCAGCTTGGGGTTGATGATTCATTAAAAGGGGTTTACGAACAACAGGATAGCAAGTAATTTAGTCTTTTTCTTATTATTAACAGAAGTGAGATGAGACTAGAAGTACTGAGCTAACCAAATTCTTCGCTAGGCGAAAGTGAATATTCTTGATAACACACCAACGGTTGGCCCTCTGGTGGCGGTTTCTGAATTTCCCCTCCAAAACGTGAGACGCTCGCGGTGGTAGACGGCCGAACTAGATTCAAGCACCCGCGTTCGTGTTCCGCGGCTTTAGGTTGAGGGGAAGGGGGTAGGAAATGTTTTTGGAACTCGACCAATTTTTTTCTCTCTAGTGTAGGCGCGTGGTAAGCGGCATAAAATCCTCAAATTTGTTCACTAGTGCCATGATCTACTACCAATGCTAGAGCCCTTCACTTCTAGTCTCATCTCACTTCTGTTATTAATTACTAGAATTTTATATTTAACACCAGCATTGTATATTAACCAGCATTTCAAGTTTGAAGCGGGACAGTGCTGAACTTTTTATCAAGGAAAAGATTCCGCCTCTTATCTTTTCTTTGGCATTCACGACATTCCTTCCAGGAAGAATTACAGGGTTAGCGTGTATTAGAGATGAAATGATGGTGGCAACCGCCACTAGTCAAGTCTGGAGGTTACGTTGGGATGGAAAGTTAAATGAAGAATTTTGTTGGAATCTCTACCACATACCATTTTCATTAGATCAACAATTATCACGGGGTATTTTTTTTTTTTTTAGATTAATCACGAATTAAATTTAATGTGACAGTTCTTAAAAAAATTTGTATTTTAATTAGCCTGTATGCTAGAAGAGCCAAATGTTTATGTTGAAGATATTGAATACTCTCCTCTCATTGGTGGATTTTCTGTTGTACTGTCAAATGGAAAAGCCGCCTTTGTTACAGCTCCTACTCTTAAATTTGATCCAGGAGTAAGTATTATTTTACTTCTTGTCAAGTTGTTGCGGAATGTTTTCACAGGGTTCATACAAACCTGGAAAACCGGGAAAACCTGGAAAAATCAGGGAAATAAATAGTTGACAAAAACTTCAGGGAAATAAATAGTTGACAAAAACTTCAGGGAAATAAATAGTTGACAAAAACTTCAGGGAAATTTCGAATTTTTAATAAAATTCAGGGAAATCAGGGAAATTTGCGTCAAACATTACACTATACTTTGGAGGCTCATAACTCTGATTATTTTAGAGATACAGGGATGTCCTTTGAGTATGTTATAGTCCAATTTGTCCCCATCTAACCATACTAAAATCTTAGGGCTACGACAAACAGGGGCCGAGTAATTAAGCAAAATGTTCTTGGCATTCCCTCTATAGAATTAACATTACACTATACTTTGGAGGCTCATAACTCTGGTTCTATTAGAGATACGTGGATGTCCTTTGAGTATGTTATAGTCCTCTTTATCCCCCATCTAACCATACTAAAATCTTAGGGCTACGACAAACGGGGGCCGAGTAATTAAGCAAAATGTTCGTGAACATTCCCTCCATAGGATTAACATTACACTATACTTTGGAGGCTCATAACTCTGGTTCTATTAGAGATACGGGGATGTCCTTTGAGTATGATATAGTCCTATTTGCCCCCCGCCTCCTTCGTTAACATTTGCTCCATAGGATACTCCATATGGGGGGAAAAACCTGGAAAACTCAGGGAAGTATATGGGAAAAAACCTGGAAATCTCAGGGAAATTTGTTTTCCAAAAGTTGTATGAACCCTGGTTTTCACTTTGGAGAGAAGATATTGAATCTTTCAATAATTTATTTAGAAAATTCAAGGTGTTTGGGCGCAAGAAGTAGCTAACGCAACTTGTACGTCCGTGAATCATAGATACAGATTGACTGTTTATGGTCTCAAAAGCTCTGAAGGGGTTGTGTACAATATAGATGATCTCACGGGAGCATTAGTGCTCATTCATAAGCTTGTACTATCGAGTAAAGACTTTCCTGGTGCGTGATTATCACATCTCACATCAGTCCTAAGGTTAACTCTTTTATTTGTATTCTTAATGAAGACGTGGTAACAGCTGCTGGCGGAGTTTGTTGTATGAGATGGTCTCCCGATGGTGCAGCCTTAGCCATGGCTTGGGAAAAAGGAGGATTAGCTTTATGGAGCGTTTTTGGAGCTCTTTTAATGTGCACCCTAGGCTGGGACTACGGGTTAAATGATGTGCTCAAAAACAATCCCTTCAAAATCTCCTCCTTAGATTGGGGTGTTGAAGGTTACCATTTATGGATGACTACTGATAGTGCGGGTGAAGATAGTGACAAAGAAAAATGCCCTAAAGTGGCGCAATTACAGTTTGCTAAAAGCGCCTTAACTGTCAATGCTGGAATGGTACTAATTTTCATTTATTTATTTATTAATCTTAATTTTTACTCTGTGTGGTTATGTACTAAAAACCAACGGAGTTATGTGTTGATACACAGTTAGTTTGTTAGTTATTTAGTGGGTGTGATACACGCGAAAAGTCAGCGCACGCGATTTCATGGATTTTGCAATAGAAAAGGGGACTTGTAAAAGTGTCAGCTTTGATAGTTCAAGAATCGTGGCGCGAGGTTGGTTTTGAAGTTCAGTATAAAGCTAGGGTTCTAAATGGAGTTGTGATACACATCTTATGTGAGTTTGTAGAAGTATAGAATCATTTTTAAATTCTTCCTGGAAATGACGAATTTCGCATTGTTTAATAGTCCCCTATGAGTATATATAGTCCTTGACCCACCTGTTGTACGACTTCAGAACCAGTTTTCGTATGCATATGTATGGAAAGCTAGTTACGATGGTGTTGCACTAGAAATTACATAGACATCGGGGGGCACCTTCAATAGACCAGCGTGTATTGGTGAATTTATTTTTTTGGCACACTAAATTCTGAAATTTGTTAGTTCAAGCAGAAGTATACCACAAAGCGGGGTAAGTGTAACGTCACTCTTCCCAACATCGGAACATTTAGAGCAAGGTTACTAAACCGAATCACATACACGATAAATAGTTCCCTCATCATTACTCTATTAGCGTTTAAATATTTGGCAAGACGCGTTTGTGAATTTTGTCCCACGTCAAGACGAGGTTTGTGTGATGATTGCTGGGGATTTAGTGCCAAACAACGATAGAATTCACTTTACAGTGCGATGCCTATTTCTAGTTTGATGAGCGGGAAAGCAAACTAAAAGGGTGAGCCTGGGAAGAATGACGTTACATAACTAAAGTATTAAGAGGATACAGAGTGTCATCCTTCTTCTATTATCCCCTTCTGGTTCAAGGGTTTATTTATGATTGTGTTGATTTTCTACCATTTACCGAAGAGAAAAAATGTATGCTAAAGTAGAAATTGCACCTTATACTTGTCGTGTTCACTGTGTCGCGGGGTTATTGAATTGGGCAAACATTTCTCAAGTTACTGTGTGTGGCTTGTAGTGTATGAGAGGCACTGTATCGCCTTAGATCCGTGTTGAGTGCTGTACAACCATAGCACATTGGCAACCACACGGAGTATTTCCAAATGATTTTTTTTTTCTTGTATTTTATTAAAATGGGGCAACTTTCTTTGAATAGACTGGGAGGGAACACGTTTTTCTTCAGGCGGAAGATCGTTTATTCATCGGAGCTGGCTCTGATTTAGTAAACCAAGTGCAAGGGACCAAACGTTCCAAAATGGGGTTCTTGCCATTGAATCTCGATAATTCCAACGTGAATGTAGAGGATGAAGAGAATTATAACACTGTTGATTCCGACATTCAAGCCAGATTAGTCGGAAACAAACAATGGGTTGTTGTGCCAGTAAGCCACCATCCATCCGTGAACGTTACTTTTTTCTTTACTATGATTATTAATAATTGAATCCCAATTGTATCTTTTAGATACCTTATACTTACTTAGGAAATAATTGGCCTGTTAGAGTAAGTCCGAACTCTGAATGGACGCGATTATGTCAAAATGGGAGTTATAATTTTAATTCTCTTTTTGTAGTATTCTACAATCGATAGTGGAGGTCAACACATAGCCGTCGCTGGTCAGACTGGCTTGGCTCATTATTCTTTGCCTTTAAAAAAATGGAAATTATTTGGAAATGAAACTCAAGAACAGGATTTTGTCGTTATGGGAGGATTGCTTTGGTGGCAAGATAATATTATTGTTGGATGTTATAATTTAAGGGACAACAGGGATGAAGTGAGTAGCCTTTACTATGTTTAATGGTTATAGCATGGATAAAGAATGCGCGTGAAGAAATTTGTTTTCACTCTACAGGATAGGCAACTCCCTATCTCGAACGACAGCTTATTCTGTATATACTCTGTTACAATATCGGTTGTCAGCACGCGCAAAGCTATTTTTCTATTTAACGTAGCTTTGTACGTGCTGTCAAGAGATAAAAAACTTCAGGATCTTCAGGATTTAAAGTATCCGCGAGTGTTTTTTTAGCTCGAGTGCATGCACGGACCTCTAGGCCTTAGTTTCAAATACGTGTGAAATTGTATACAGCCTACTACACGTATTTGAAACTAAGACCTAGAGGTCCGTGCACTCGAGCGCCTAAAAAACTCGCGGATATTTTAAATCCTGAAGATCCTGAAGTTTTTTGTCTCTTGACAGCACGTACAAAGCTACGTTACACAGAGAAGTAGCTTTGCGCGTGCTGACAACCGATATTGTAACAGAGTATATACAGAATAAGCTGTCGTTCGAGATAGGGAGTTGCATGCTGATCCTATAGCGTTAAAACAAAGTTCCGCACGCGCATTCTTTATCCATGGTTATAGTTAGTTAACTTAGAAGCGAGGCAATAATAACTATATATTTTCTTTTCAGATTAGGGTCTATCCGAAAGAGGCTAAACTCGACAATCAATACGTTCGCGTAACAAAAGTTGCTAATCAAGTGCTTCAACTTTCTTTATTGGGAGATCGACTCCTGACGTTTTGCGCCGATTCTCACTTAACATTGTTTCAGCTTCAAAAGAAAACCAGTCCCTGTAATTTGAGATAACTTTTCCGTATTAATTTCGACCCCCAGAGTTTAATTATTAATAATAATTTATCTTAGTGCCAAGCTTACAACTTGCTAGAGTTCTGGAGTTGGACGTTTCTAGTTTAGTAATTCATCCAGCTTGCGTTGTGTCTTCAACTTTAACCTCTCTAAGAACGGAAATAGGGAAAAGAGTTGATAGCATTCTTATGAATGTTTGTGGGAGGTTATTTCTTTTACAACAAGATCCGGCTCAAAAAACTCAAGACTCTAAAAACAATAATCAAGTAGGATTTGTTGCATTGCAAAATCTCGGCTGGGGTGAACCGCAAAGTGAATAATGATGGTTTCTTTTGTTGTAAGGCTGCTCCGTTATTCAGTGCTCCCACGGTTTTGGCTTCATCGGTGGAAAATGTTTGGGTCTCCTCAAGAACAAATCGCCATACTCCTCACTTAACAGAAGCTCTTTGGATCCATTGCGGAGCCCATGGAATGAGAGTTTGGCTTCCCTTATTTCCAAGAGACGGCGAAAATTCCCGTTCTCATAATTTTATGTCCAAAAGAATCATGCTTCCCATCCAGGTTCCTATATATCCTCTCGGTATGATTTCAGCGGTTTCATAAGGACATCATCTCTCTAAGGGCCCAAGCTTCTATGTTACGGTTGAAATGTATGTATGTCCGATTTGGTCAGCCATCCGTCTCATCTCAAGTGGTATAATAATTGTATAGCCTAAACAGAGGCCGAGCGCATTCGTTGCAGAGTAACCCAGCATTGAACATTTTTCCCTCCTTCAAAGATTTCTCACGACAGCTCTTCGTGATTTTTACTAAGCGTGAATTCACCTCTTGTGTCTGAGAAAGCTGGGGGGTTCTGGAAATTCTCTTTCTTATTTTTTCCCCTCAGTCCTTCCTATCTCGCCTACCCGCCTGTTTTAGTTCGATTCCGAACCGCTTGGGAGCGTTATCTCAGAGCTCGCGTCTAGACCACGACCGGCTTAGGATATCAGTCGTGGCTGATTTTGAAAATTATTTTTCTCTCCCGCGAATTTCACGAAAAATTCGGAAGGAGCCTCTATACAAAATCTACGTCACATCTAGCAGAACTAGATGTTTTTGCTAATAGATGCAATGCGCTTGGGCCCTTAGAGATATGATCTCCTTATGGCGTTTTATTTATTGCTCGTAAATGAGTGAAATTTTTACCATGAGTGAATTCTTTTAGCCGTCCTATTTGAAGAAACCATGGTTTTGGGTGCTGAAAATGATACGTTGTTTTGTTCTGTTGACAATAATTTGCAATCTCCTTTAAGCATAATTTCTCGCTCGGTTAGTTTCATCAAATGTTTCGTCTCCTAAACTCTAAGCTAATCGTTTATTTCCACGTGAATAGAGTCAAGTGTACCTGCATCATATTTTAAGGCAACTTTTACGAAGGAATCTGGGTTATCACGCTTGGGAGATAGCGAGAAGCTGTTCCAACCTTTCCTACTTTGCTCATTCCTTAGAACTACTTTTACACGAGGTTTTGGAAGAAGAAGCCACTTCTTCCGAACCCATACCCGATGCTCTTTTGCCTAGAGTAATTGATTTCATCAAAGAGTTTCCCGTCTACCTTCAAACTATCGTTCAGTGTGCCAGAAAGACTGAATTGGCTCTTTGGCCTCACCTTTTTTCGGCTGTTGGAAATCCCAGAGATTTATTCCAAGTTAGTAGTTGATTAAGATATCTTAAAGGGAGGGTGAAGTAGAAAATCAAGTGATTTTTTATCGATTCTTCTACTAATTTTAAGACCAGTCTGCATAGTGAAACTTTCAGGAAATACCAGCCCCGAATGATTTCCGAATGATTTTAAAATTCAGATTAGGTTCAGATTTTAAGGACAATTTTAAAGAAGGACCTCCGACCAATCGCGTAACGCCCTGCCTTTTTCTCAACAAA
This sequence comes from Phalangium opilio, assembly GCF_054372755.1. Classification (NCBI taxonomy): domain Eukaryota; kingdom Metazoa; phylum Arthropoda; class Arachnida; order Opiliones; family Phalangiidae; genus Phalangium; species Phalangium opilio. The sequence goes on from NW_028324226.1 coordinate 3,439,771, forward strand.
ATTCTCGTGGCACACTCCGTGTCTCGCGCCACGATTGTCACGTTGTGCGCCTAATTTTATCAAATCTCGTGATAAATTTCATTCAACACGGAACATGCGTGCCACGAGAATTTTGTTAACAAAAAGGCAGGGCGTTGCGTGATTGGTCGGCAGTCCTTGTTTAAAATTATCCTTAAAATCTGAACCTAATTTGAATTTTAAAATCATTCGGAGCTGGTATTTCCTGAATGTTTGACTATGCAGACTGGTCTTATAATTAGTTGAAGAATTGATAAAAAAATCACTTGATTTTCTACTTCACCCTCCCTTTAACTCGCAATTTAGCTATAACGAATCCTAATGAGCAAATTAATTGGTTAAAAGGAGTGCCTTCATCATAATCTGCTCGAAACAGCTGCCTCTTATCTCATAATCCTTCAGAGTTTAGAAAATTCCGCTGTAAGTCGTCACTTAGCGACGCTTCTTCTAGACGCGACTTTGGATCATGCTAAATGGGAGTTATCTAAAGAATTAGTTAGATTTTTAAGAGCAATAGGTAAATTTTTGTATTGTTTAATGAAGATGAAGTTTAGGCTCTTGATAATTGATGTATCAATTAGATCCAAGCGATGTTGAATCCCCTCCAAGAGCGGTTCTCTCCAACACCACAAAGTTCTCCATAGCCCATGCCGCTTCCCCAACGGAAGAAGATCTCTCCTTAATCATGGGGACTGTTTCTATAACTAGAGGAAGGTCCTTCAGTAGTGGTGGTACTACAGCGTTGAATGTAGCGAAAGTTGGTGCCATATCTTCATCAGATTCAACAGGAGGAACGCAGTCGATCCATAGGGAGCTTGGAAGATTGAAAAGCGAACCAAAAAACATCCCTCCAAAAAGAAAAGAATCAATTGACATTACGAGTGCGGAAGAGTTTTTTATTGATACGATATTGACGAGGCACGCTAAAAAGCTATTTGCTATTGGAAGGCTAAGAGATCTGGGCTTTTTCGCGGCTCATTTAGATTTTCATTTAATAACATTTTTCCGGAAAGAAAGGTTTGTAAATTAATGCTTAGACGATGACTATTTCCATAAGGAGATCATCTCTCTAAGGGCCCAAGATTCTATGTTACGGTTGAAATGTATGTATGTCCGACTTGGTCAGCCATCCGTCTCATCTCAAGTGGTATAATAATTGTATAGCCTAAACAGAGGCCGAGCGCATTCGCTGCAGAGTAATCCGGCATTGAACATTTTTCCCTCCTTCAAAGATTTCTCACGACAGCTCTTCGTGAGTTTTACTAAGCGCGAATTTACCTCTTGTGTCTGAGAGAGCTGGGGGGCTCTGGAAATTCTCTTATCTTATTTTTTCCCCTCAGTCCTTCCAATCTCGCCTACCCGCCTGTTTTAGTTCGATTCCGAACCGCTTGGGAGCGTTATCGAAGAGCTCGCGTCTAGACCACGACCGGCTTAGGATATCGGTCGTGGCTGATTTTGAAAATTATTTTTCTCTCCCGCGAATTTCACGAAAAATTCGGAAGGAGCCTCTATACAAAATCTACGTCACATCTAGCAGAACTAGATGTTTTTGCTAATAGATGCAATGCGCTTGGGCCCTTAGAGAGATGATCTCCTTATGCTATTTATAATTTCAATGTCAAGAACGCCAAGTTTCCTTCCAGATCGAGAGTAGCTCAAATTGACGATTACATCTTAGCTTTGCGGACGCTGCATCACGATTTTCAGTGGCCTTTTCCCATGCTTCCTTTATCCCATTCATCAAATATTCGAAGGAAAAATTCAGGTACTTGATTTGAATTTGCTTTTTTTGTTATTAATTAAACTCAAGTGGTGTTTGGGAACTTCTTTCCTGAGACTATTGCTCGTAAATTTCTAGCAACTGATAGCATTGATGAAAATTTAAAACCATTAGACGGAACCGTAAGATCCGGAGTTGACCCTGCTATCTTGAAAAACAATCAAATAAGAGACAGTGGCTACTTAAGTAACGGAACCGTGGGCAATTCCGTTCATGGAGTTACTGATTCTAATTACTCCAATACCATCGAAGCTCATTTATTACCTAGGCCATCTCCTGGTTAGTAATAGTATATCCTTCTTTTTGAAAAGTTTGAATACGTTACTCTTGCTTTATTAAAAATATTGCTAAAAAAACTCGCAGATAACGAAGGATTTTTGAATCTGGAGATGTCTGAAGGTAGTTCCTTATGGGGGGAAGAAAGTAGTCATACTACGTTGGAGGAAAATAGCAGTTGGGCTTCTTTACCCTTGTCAGCTGATCTCGAAGCAATAACACTGGAACTGGCTAGTCGAGGACCACCTCAATCTGAAGTGCAATTGAGGTAAGACCCAGTTTCCAGTTTAATGTCGGTAAGGATGCGCTTAACGTTTTCCCGAACAAATACTTTGTTTTTAGGTACTTGCTCCAACTCTTATTGGAAGCAGGATGTTTAGAATGGGCTTTGCTTGTCTCAGTCATTTTAAGGGATACAATGGCTGTCGTTCGAGTTGTTAATGCGGCCCAGCAAATTGATCTTCCCATAGATACTGTACAACGCCTAAGAATGGCACTCGCTTCCCTTGATCGATGGGCAAACACGGAGTGGTAAGTTGAGAGTTTTTTTTTTTTTTCAAGTTCCATTACCAATTTTCAACTTGATACTTGATAATTGAAGTACTCAAGAAAGGTTGGAGTAGCTTAACTTCTTAAATACTCGAAATCCAAGGCTTATAACTTTAGTAGACGAAGTGATCGTCAGCATTTATTTTGAAAATAAACTGTTTAATGTTTAATTGTTCAATAACAATCTTTTAAACTTGTTAGAATTATTAGATAACTGAACATCTTCGTTATTTTCTTGAAATTAACTCGATTAGTACTAGACAAGTAAATATTTGGGACTCGATAATTTGACCTAATCTAAATAGTAAATGCTCAATACTTGAAAGAATTTTTGATGCTTGGCTCCGATACTCGATATGAAATTTTTTTTAATACTCGGACTCTGCGCGAAACCCCCAAAAAACGGGACACGGACTCGGCTCGAAACCCCCAAAAAACAGGACACGGACTCGGCGCGAAACCCCCAAAAAACGGGACACGGACTCGGCGCGAAATCCCCCAAAAAACGGGACACGGACTCGGCGCGAAATCCCCCAAAAAACGGGACACGGACTCGGCTCGAAATCCCCCAAGAACGGGACACGGACTCGGCTCGAAATCCCCCGAAAACGGGACACGGACTCGGCTCGAAATCCCCCGAAAACGGGACACGGACTCGGCTCGAAATCCCCAAAAAACGGGACACCGACTCTGCTCGAAATCCCCCAAAAAACGGGACACGGACTCGGCTCGAAACCCCCAAAAAACGGGACACGGACTCGCTTGCAAACCCCCCAAAAACGGGACACGGACTCGGCTCGAAACCCCCAAAAAACGGGACACGGACTCGGCTCGAAACCCCCAAAAAACGGGACACGGACTCGGCTCGAAACCCCCAAAAACGGGACACGGACTCGGCTCGAAACCCCCAAAAAACGGGACACGGACTCAGCTCGAAACCCCCAAAAAACGGGACACGGACTCGCTTGCAAACCCCCCAAAAACGGGACACGGACTCGGCTCGAAACCCCCAAAAAACGGAACACGGACTCGGCTCGAAACCCCCAAAAAACGGGACACGGACTCGGCTCGAAACCCCCAAAAAACGGGACACGGACTCGGCTCGAAACCCCCAAAAAACGGGACACGGACTCGCTTGCAAACCCCCCAAAAACGGGACACGGACTCGGCTCAAAACCCCCAAAAAACGGGACACGGACTCGGCTCGAAACCCCCAAAAAACGGGACACGGACTCGGCTCGAAACCCCCAAAAAACGGGACACGGACTAGGCTCGAAACCCCCAAAAAACGGGACACGGACTCGGCTCGAAACCCCCAAAAAACGGGACACGGACTCGGCTCGAAACCCCCAAAAAACGGGACACGGACTCGGCTCGAAACCCCCAAAAAACGGGACACGGACTCGGCTCGAAACCCCCAAAAAACGGGACACGGACTCGGCTCGAAACCCCCCAAAAACGGGACACGGACTCGCTTGCAAACCCCCCAAAAACGGGACACGGACTCGGCTCGAAACCCCCCAAAACGGGACACGGACTCGGCTCGAAACCCCCAAAAAACGGGACACGGACTCGGCTCGAAACCCCCAAAAAACGGGACACGGACTCGGCTCGAAACCCCCAAAAAACGGGACACGGACTCGCTTGCAAACCCCCCAAAAACGGGACACGGACTCGGCTCGAAACCCCCCAAAACGGGACACGGACTCGGCTCGAAACCCCCAAAAAACGGGACACGGACTCGGCTCGAAACCCCCAAAAAACGGGACACGGACTCGGCTCGAAACCCCCAAAAAACGGGACACGGACTCGGCTCGAAACCCCCAAAAAACGGGACACGGACTCGGCTCGAAACCCCCAAAAAACGGGACACGGACTCGGCTCGAAACCCCCAAAAAACGGGACACGGACTCGGCTCGAAACCCCCAAAAAACGGGACACGGACTCGGCTCGAAACCCCCAAAAACGGGACACGGACTCGGCTCGAAACCCCCAAAAAACGGGACACGGACTCGCTTGCAAACCCCCCAAAAACGGGACACGGACTCGGCTCGAAACCCCCAAAAAACGGGACACGGACTCGGCTCGAAACCCCCAAAAAACGGGACACGGACTCGCTTGCTAACCCCCCAAAAACGGGACACGGACTCGGCTCGAAACCCCCCAAAACGGGACACGGACTCGGCTCGAAACCCCCAAAAAACGGGACACGGACTCGGCTCGAAACCCCCAAAAAACGGGACACGGACTCGGCTCGAAACCCCCAAAAAACGGGACACGGACTCGGCTGGAAACCCTAAAAAAAACGGGACACGGACTCGGCTGGAAACCCTAAAAAAAACGGGACACGGACTCGGCTCGAAACCCCCAAAAATACTGGACACGGACTCGCTTGCAAACCCCCAAAAAACGGGACACGGACTCGGCCCGAAACCCCCAAAAAAACGGGACACGGACTCGCTTGCAAACCCCCCAAAAACGGGACACGGACTCGGCTCGAAACCCCCAAAAAACGGGACACGGACTCGGCTTGCAAAGCCCCCAAAAACGGGACACGGACTCGCTTGCAAACCCCCCAAAAGTGGGACACGGACTCGGCTCGAAACCCCCAAAAAACGGGACACGGACTCTGCTCGAAACCCCCAAAAAACGGGACACGGACTCTGCTCGAAACCCCCAAAAAACGGGACACGGACTCGGCTCGAAACCCCCAAAAAACGGGACACGGACTCGGCTGGAAACCCTAAAAAAAACGGGACACGGACTCGGCTGGAAACCCTAAAAAAACGGGACACGGACTCGGCTGGAAACCCTAAAAAAACGGGACTCGGCTCGAAACCCCCAAAAAACGGGACACGGACTCGGCCCGAAACCCCCAAAAAAACGGGACTCGGCTCGAAACCCCCAAAAAACGGGACACGGACTCGGCCCGAAACCCCCAAAAAAACGGGACACGGACTCGCTTGCAAACCCCCCAAAAACGGGACACGGACTCGGCTCGAAACCCCCAAAAAACGGGACACGGACTCGGCTTGCAAACCCCCCAAAAACGGGACACGGACTCGCTTGCAAACCCCCCAAAAACGGGACACGGACTCGGCTCGAAACCCCCAAAAAACGGGACACGGACTCGGCTCGAAACCCCCAAAAAACGGGACACGGACTCGGCTTGCAAACCCCCCAAAAACGGGACACGGACTCGCTTGCAAACCCCCCAAAAACGGGACACGGACTCGCTTGCAAACCCCCCAAAAACGGGACACGGACTCGGCTCGAAACCCCCAAAAAACGGGACACGGACTCGGCTCGAAACCCCCAAAAAACGGGACACGGACTCGGCTCGAAACCCCCAAAAAACGGGACACAGACTCGGCTGGAAACCCTAAAAAAAACGGGACACGGACTCGGCTGGAAACCCTAAAAAACGGGACTCGGCTCGAAACCCCCAAAAAACGGGACACGGACTCGGCCCGAAACCCCCAAAAAAACGGGACACGGACTCGCTTGCAAACCCCCCAAAAACGGGACACGGACTCGGCTCGAAACCCCCAAAAAACGGGACACGGACTCGGCTCGAAACCCCCAAAAAACGGGACACGGACTCGGCTCGAAACCCCCAAAAAATAGGACACGGACTCGGCGCGAAACCCCCAAAAAATAGGACACTGACTCGGCGCGAAACCCCCAAAAAACGGGACACGGACTCGGCTCGAAATCCCCCAAAAAACGGGACACGGACTCGGCTCGAAACCCCCGAAAAAACGGGACACGGACTCGGCTCGAAACCCCCGAAAAAACGGGACACGGACTCGGCTCAAAATCCCCCAAAAACGGGACACGGACTCAGCTCGAAATCCCCCCAAAACGGGACACGGACTCAGCTCGAAACCCCCCAAAAACGGGACACGGACTCGGCTCGAAATCCCCCAAAAACGGGACACTGACTCGCTTGCAAACCCCCAAAAAACGGGACACGGCTCGGCTGGAAACCCCAAAAAACGGGACTCGCGCACCATTGCAGTTTATACTTTTTAACTGAAGAGTTCAATTTTTCCAAACAATTCTTTACTGTACTTAATTTCAGCCTTGGTTACAAATCATTCATGCTTTCGATTCGAAATCAAATGAAAACGTTAACTCGAATGAGCCTAGCCAAACGTCAAATGTTGAAACTTCACAGTCAGTCATCAGCGGATACTTCGAATGAAAATTCACTCTCGCAAGACGATTTGGATGATGAAGAAGAGACAAATAAAGACGATCAAGATGAAAGCTTCAAGACTAACACAACTACTTCTAGCGATCCCATACCTACGGAGGATACCACTGATCAAGGCTCGAGTATCGCGGAAAATCCGGTTTTTCGAGATGACGAAGATGAGGGTAAGGATCTTTCTTCCGACGATTCTATAGGTAAAGATTCTGGCTCTAATAGCCAAGAAAAGGAAGGACGTGGAAGTGAATGCGCAATTTCGTAGTACGTAGTTTTATTATTATTATTATTTTTTTTTTAACAAAGAATTTTTGCGTAGTATCATAGTCTTTATTATTAAAAACAAAATAAATAATTGGAAAATATAAAATATTCGCGTATATTCATTGGAAAACAATGGAGTGTTTGAAAGTTGAAAACCCCTTTTTTTATTTATATTTAACTCGGTGTATCGTATTGTAAAAAACAAACAAAGGGAAACCTACAGCCGCCAAATCTACATCCATTCATTATTCATTAATAAAAAAATTTACATTTTAATGATTTTAGTTAGGGCTATAAGTTTAAGTAGGTAGGGGTTAGACCATAATGTTAATTTTAGTCCGTTTAAACTGTAGTTAATTAATAAATAATTTTGTATATTCCCTTAATAATAATAGATTAATTAATTTATCGGGATATTTTAATAGTTAACAAAAATTTTTATTTATATTTTAGTTAGGCTTGTGCGGGTACTCTAGTTCAAGTTCCCGAGTCCTTGACCAAGGCCTAGGGTACTCTAGTTCAAGTTCCCAAGTCCTTGACCAAGGCCTAGGGTACTCTTCAAGTTCCCGAGTCCTTGACCAAGGCCTAGGGTACTCTCTAGTAGTTCAAGTTCCCGAGTCCTTGACCAAGGTCTAGGGTACTCCAAGTTCAAGTTCCCGGGTCCTTGACCAAGGCCTAGGGTACTCTCTCTCTAGTAGTTCAAGTTCCCGGGTCCTTGACCAAGGCCTAGGGTACTCTCTCTCTAGTAGTTCAAGTTCCCGGGTCCTTGACCAAGGCCTAGGGTACTCTAGTTCAAGTTCCCGGGTCCTTGACCAAGGCCTAGGGTACTCTCTAGTAGTTCAAGTTCCCGGGTCCTTGACCAAGGCCTAGGGTACTCTCTAGTAGTTCAAGTTCCCGGGTCCTTGACCAAGGCCTAGGTTACTCTAGTTCAAGTTTCCGGGTCCTTGACCAAGGCCTAGGTTACTCTAGTAGTTGAAGTTCCCGAGTCCTTGACCAAGGCCTAAAATTACCCGAGTAGGGCGAGTAGAGCTGGGCGAGTCCACTTTTTTTCCCAAAGTGGCCAACTTAGGGCGGCTAATTGTATATCCTATTATTTGGACTCGAAACGATGTTTTAAGGACTCGATGGGCCCGACGTGCCCTCGAAAATTGGACTCTGGCGCGGACTCGAGACCTAAAAATAAGGACTCGCACACCTCTAATTTTAGTAGATTATGTAGTGAGTGACGCGTAATATTTAATTTGATTTAGTATTTAATTAACTTAGTTTGAATTGTTAACAATGGGCTTGGAGGCTATTCAATTATACAGAGATTAATTTTACGATTTTGTACGCTACACGGAACGTTTTTGAATATATGCCAATCAAAAATATGACTTTTCATATTTTTTGGCTCTACTGGGACGGAAGTTTATATTAATTGAATTCTAAAAGAAAAAGCGTCGTTTTTTTAACCGGAATTTGTATCATAAAAATAATTTTAAATTTTTAACCAAAAAAATCTCGTAAAAAATTTAAAAGAATCGATATAATAAATCAATCCCCATGGTTCTTCCAAAATTTAAGCCGTGTAATACATTAATTATACTATAGAAAAAACGTGTAAATAAAAGGAAAACTTGTAATATTATTACTTTTATTAGGCATAAAAAAAATCCAAGACTTTGCGGTAATATAAGGTTTTAGAAATAAAATTATAAATATTGAACTGTTAATTAATTTACAGAATCCCAGATCTGAGGAACCAAAAAAAAAAAATGTTTATCAAACAATTATATATATTAATAATAAATCGCGGGAAATTTCAAAAGATAGGTTCTAATCAAGAAGTGATATCTAGTTTATTAGGGAGAAGGTTTAAGATGCCTAAGTATTCGCGCGCCATATTCCCAGACCCCCCTTTCAAAATACAAGGGGGGGACGTAAAAGGAGAAGCCGGGCTATTTCGCTACACTCTCCTCAGTCGGAAAATATGATTGTAATTTTCGTCATTCGCGTCGCGCTGACGTGAGTTTTCAAGAACCAATGAGATGATTGCTGGTTGTAATTTAGAGGCGGCGGGGATTAACTCCAGACCTACTATACGTTTGGACTGCTGGAGATAAAAGCTGTAAATGTGGCGCGAATTTACACCTTCTCCCTAATAAACTAGATATAACTTCTTGTTCTAATATAACGTTGTGCTCCCAAAAAAACGATATTTCCACACTAATTAATATTAAGCTATGGAATGAAATATATATATATATATATATATACCCTGAAAGGTTGTATTATAAAAAATGCTAATTATGTACTAATGAATATATTATTTCACCTCTTCAATTACCAATTACAAGGATTAGTATAGTCTTAAATTTATTCATTCCCATTCTAGTAAAAAAAAAAAAGAAATTACATTTAGACATTTTAGAAAAAGAAAATACTGTTCTTTATGGTAATTCAAAAATCGTAAATGTGAAAATAAATTATTTTTTCAAGAAATTAACGTGATAATTAATTAACGCGCTAAGAAATTCCAAAAATGTAAGACTTCCATTTTCCATATAGCTATGCCATTATTTTTTATCGGACATGGTTTAAGTTTTTCCGCTTCAATTACAGAAGCTTCAAGATCTTTGATTGTTCCGATAACAGTTATGTACATTCCTGTCAAATCAAGTAATATGGTAAGTACAAAATGGGCCAAATGTTAGCTAGCAATCTTGACATTTGTAAGCCAATAGAGTGCTTGCTGTCAGTTGTGACGTCAGATCCAAGGTTTAACGTCACGACTCTGCCTTTAGCAATGGGCGGCCATGACAGTTACCGTTTTTTCTTTATGGGAAAATAGCATGGGTGACGTCACACCGGCGCTTCAGACAGCACTCTATAGAGTGCTGTACGTCAGATCCAAGGTTAAACGTCACGAGTCTGCCTTTAGCAATGGGCGGCCATGACAGTTACCGTTTTTTCTTTAAGGGAAAACAGCATGGGTGACGTCACACCGGCGCTTCTGACAGCACTCTATATAGAGTCACTGTCAGTTGTGACGTCAGATCCAAGGTTAAACGTCACGAGTCTGCCTTTAGCAATGGGCGGCCATGACAGTTACCGTTTTTTCTTTATGGGAAAACAGCATGGGTGACGTCACACCGGCGCTTCTGACAGCACTCTTATAGAGTTTTTTTTTTACCCTTTTCAATCCAATTAGAACCACAAGGTACCGCTCTTATATTTGTAATAGTAGCTCTTCCTGTTGTATCATCAATAATTAGAGTCTCTGTATCTTTAGCCATTACCACTCCTTGGATCCAAACTTGAACCACTGGAATTTCCTTGTTTTTAAATTTAATTGTATGATTTAAATTGTTTGGCAATGATTTTCTTAAAAATTTTAATTGATTTAGAAACAGTTTTCTTGCAGGTTCCCAGTAAATAGCATGCTCTGGCATCGCCATTTCTCCTCCTAGTAATTAATTCACAATCAGCGGGGAAGCAACACTCCTTAATTAAAGGCCGGGTCGAAAAACGCGGGAAAAGCTACCCACGTGACACTTGGGCGACTGCCCGTTCCGTTAATTATCAAAATAGCAGCAGGGCGAAAAAGCGGGAAGCAGCGCGCGCGTTTGTCTTTTCAATCTTATTCTTTGGTCCTCAGTTTCTCTGCAAAAGTGCAAAGTTTTCTTTCATTTGTAACTTAGATTGTTACAAAGTTAATTTATGAATTTTTCCGAAAATTATGGCTTTATCAGTAAAGGAACTCACATCTTTATTGAAGTAAGAAGCATAATTTTTGATTAATAATGGAGGCATTAAGAAAAATTACGGTTCACCATGGCAAGGCTTAGTTGGGAGCGAAAGCTGGACTTATACGAGGGGCTAATCACTCAATGTAAACAAAGGAGCCGAACGCCTTCTAAACGGCGTTTTAACTTTTAATAAATCTGTAATCGGTGTAAACACTTTACCTTTGACTTTACTAAAGGGGTTACTTGTAATCTTTAAAAGCAATGCCCGTAATAAGCGCTTAAATTGCTATGTGTACAAGGAATCTTGAGAGTGATTAGCCCCTCGGACGTATCGAAGTGGTACTTCATTTATCATAAATTATTATTATTACGATTAACTTAATTATTATTTGCATACGTTTAAAAATTAATAACCGCCACTTAATGAGGGCAATTTAACAATAAAGAACTTTAATATTAAAAATCACTTAAAGTCTTATTCAAGAAGATGGATTAGAAAACCAAACATTTGATGCAGTTGCTTCGGCATTGCATCATAGTTTTTCAAAGCAAGATCATTTTAAATTGGGTTGCGCTTTGGTATGTTGTCATATTGTTCTGACAATTGCTGCGACACAATAGGGAATTATTAATGCCTAGTTACATTGTTGTATATAGGTAATGTTGTTGCAACAGGCTGACCTATTGCCAACCCCTTCTCAACGATTGGCAGCTGTGTTTATGTTATTTGAAATGTATAAAAATGAATCTGTAACCATGAATCCTTTCGCCTCCATATTTGTACACGCGTTGGTATGTCCTTGCCTTCCTAAATATCCCGACATAACCCCTTAAAAAAATTACCTCGCTCGCTACATCTAGCATCCACCTGATGATATTATGAAGGGTACTGGAAAGAAGTTAGAATTTGCCGGTGCTTTACCAAAATTTAGCAATGCAGAAAAATACTTTGTATCTCAAATGATTTCTTCTCCAACCAAAGACGTAATTTCCTTCACCATGCACCATCGGAGAATTTTTTTTTTTAAATGTTTGTTTTAAATCAGCTCTTTAAGAAAACTTTGAAGCAAGTTATTAACATGGATGCCACCAATTTGCAATCTTCGGATGTCAGTGGCTTACAAGTTGCAATTGCGGAGAGACAATCTGAAATGACCCAAATCAGTAAAGCCGGTATGCCAGTAGTCATACCAGATCCTGATTTAAGATTCATTGATGGGTAATTTCAACATTTCATTTCGAGAGAAATATTTTCTAAATAGAGCTATCTCAGAAGCCTTAGTGTGACGTCAACCATGCTATTTGCCCATAGAGTGCTGTCAGTTGTGACGTCAGATCCAAGGTTAAACGTCACGAGTCTGCCTTTAGCAATGGGCGGCCATGACAGTTACCGTTTTTTCTTTATGGGAAAACAGCATGGGTGACGTCACACCGGCGCTTCTGACAAACCAAAGTGGTACCAAACATGGCCGTCCACTGCCAAACCTAAGCCTGTGACGTTTTACCTAGGCACTGACGTCACAACTATGATAGCTCTATAGAGTTCTGTCAGAAGCGCTGGTGTGACGTCATCCATGCTGTTTTCCCATAAAGAAAAAACGGTAACTGTCATGGCCGCCCATTGCTAAAGGCAGACTCGTGACGTTTAACCTTGGATCTGACGTCACAACTGACAGCACTCTATAGCTAACGATTAGGCCTGTGTGTGTGCGAGAACTCACACGCGACTCCGCAGGGCCGGAAATAAGCACAGAACGCTGGACATTGTCCAATAAAATTTTAAACTGACCCATAATTTTTCTAAAAACTAAGGGTGTAACCGCGACTCTTTTCCCTAACAGAAATCAGTCGCGGTTACAAGGGGGTCACTGGAAATTTTGACCAATAAATTTTCCGTAGTTTTGATGGTTTGACTTTGAAGATGAGACAGTATTTTTGCACACTCTAGTGGACAATGTCCTATAATTTTTCCAATGAAAGGGGGCGTCACTGGACACGTGTCCTATAATAATTTTTCCTTATTTCTGACCCTGCACGCGAGTCCTAGTACTTGGACTCGCAAATTTGCAGGTACTCGCGAGTACTCTCCAAGACTTGTAAAACTACTCGACAGGTTCATTTTTTTCTCGTCTTTTTTTTTATTAGTTCCTTTGTGATAATTCCATTAAAATAATTTTTTTGAAGTTTTTATTATGATGAACTCAGATTATTGTAAATTAGTTAACTAATTAGTAATTACACTCATTAGTTAGACTCGGTAAAAAATTCGCACTCTATTAACAATTTTTGAGGACTCGCGAGTCGTGGGAATAAAGAGGAGAGAGAGAGAAAGAGGGAGATAGAAACGTACTTTATAAAATCCGCCGAAAAATGGGAAAATAGGGGGGTAGTAAAAATAATTTTCGGTACGTTTAGTTTTAGTACACACATCCTTTGCACATGGGGGGATTAACCTCCTCGCCTTATCTCTGTCATCCCCTACGTCAACTTTGCGCGAGAAAGGAGCGCTCAGGCGCCGCGGTGTACCGTAGATTTACCCCCGTTTTCACCACCCATGGATCACGGCTGCCTATACTGATTCTCTTTCCCTCTTTCTCTCCTCTTTGGTGGGAAATTAGACTCAAGGACTAGGCGAGTCCAGTTTTCCACTACTCGCACTTGGACTCATAAACTAAAAATTAGGGCTCGCACACCTCTACTAATGACTCGATTTTATATACCCTTTAGCAAAAATGATAAAGAAACAATACAGAAAACTGCTCAAAGTTTATTATCCAATGGAAAGAAACCTCCTGTGGAGCAGTTCTTTCGACCAGAAGCAGTCCGCCTAGCTCCTCCTCTACATATTTGCGAGGATGAACTTGCGTGGATGGTTCCTACTGAACCCGCTGAGCATAAAATATCGTGGGATTTATCCATGTGCGTCAACAACACTGTTGGGATGGAAGCCAAACGACTCATGGCCATGGCCTTTAAAGGATCGTTGACTTTGCAACAACAGCAGCAATTATTATCCGAATTGCAGCAGGATCCCAAGCTTGTTTACCATATTGGATTAACACCCGCTAAAGTGAGGAGCAAAAACTCTTAACGCCACGTTTCTCTTTATCAAAGACAAAAAGGACGCCTGGGGCAAAGAGAGTATAGGGGAGGAGTGGAAGCTCCACAAGGCTAAATTACAATGTTGCCCCTAAATTATACTAGTGGTACGAGGGAGTTTCCGGCTCAGTCGCGCCACCTACGATACCATTTAATGCCTCGGTACTGCGCATTGAAGATGCGCGGTAGAAAAGAGCATCAAGATTTTTCCCTCTTTCCACTCCTCTCCTATACTCTCTTTGCCTGGGGCGAGTTCTGGAAAATTGGACTCAAGGACTTGTTGAGTCCAGTTTTCCACTACTCGCACTTGGACTCGCGACCTAAACATTAGGACTCGAACACCTCTAATATAAGGTATTGAATATTTATAGCTTCCAGACTTAGTTGAAAACAATCCCCTAATTGCGATTGAAGTATTACTTAAACTGATGCAATCAAGTCAGATTACCGAGTATGAAATTAATTAATTTAATCTCTCACTTTCTTTTTAAAACTTTTAATTCTGCGCAGATACTTTTCAGTCTTGGTAAATATGGAGATGTCCCTTCACTCTATGGAAGTTGTAAACCGCCTTACAACAGTACGAACTTTGTTTTTAAATTAATAGACCCTGGGAATGGGTTTAATGAATTATTAACGGTTCTAAATTAATTTAAAATGTTTTAGGCTGTAGATTTACCCACTGAATTTGTTCATCTATACATAACAAATTGCATAACCACATGTGAAACTATCAAGGATCGTTACATGCAAAATCGTTTAGTCCGTCTAGTCTGTGTCTTTCTACAATCACTGATTAGGAACAAAATTATTAATGTACAGGTAATATAATCGTTGTAGTTTGGCGCAGCGTAAACAATGTTAGTACTCGGACTCGCTATCAGTTTTTCTAGAAATTTTACATGAGGACTCGCGAGTACTGGGAAATTTTACATGGGGACACGCGAGTACTTGGAAATTTTACATGGGGACACGCGAGTACTGGGAAATTTTACATGAGGACTCGCGAGTACTGGGAAATTTTACATGAGGACTCGCGAGTACTGGGAAATTTTACATGGACTCGGCAAGTCCACTACTTGGACTCATAAACCTCTAGTTTGAAGTCTAAAACTTTTTTACACTCTGTACAGGATCTTTTCATAGAAGTGCAAGCCTTTTGTATCGAGTTTAGCAGAATAAGGGAAGCCGCAGCCTTATTTCGTTTGCTAAAACAATTAGATAGTGGTGAACAGGCAGTTGGAACAACTTTGCAACCAACAACCAAGTAAAAACGTTAATTGGCAAATTGTAAATATGTGTAATGATTTTATTGGATCATGAGAAGTAATTATTATATAACTTGATTGCAAACTATTAAATTGTTTATTCACAATCAGTTATTTAGATGAATAATAACAAATGTTTAAGGTTTTAAAGGACCCATTCCCAAACTTTTACGTAAAGCATTTTCTTCAGCATATTCATCTCTTTTGGAATTGGATCCTCCTTTATCCCGTGATTTTTCTTTTTCCTTGTGGCTACTTTTGCTTGATTTATGTTTTCTGCTACGATGTTCTGTGTAACAAGCAAAAAAAAAGGATAAATCATTCTTAATCCGATTCATCTGTTATTTAAGCTGAATGATAAATTAGTTTACCAATTGGTGATTTAGAATGAGATCGAACTCTCTTTCTGTCCCTCCTTTCCTTATCTCGGTCTCGGTCTCTCTCTTTTGACCTGCTTCTCCTAGACCGATGACGATCCTTTGATCTTGATCTTGACTTAGAACGTCTCTTATTGCTTGGTGAGTATCCTCTTTGTTTTGCAGGTGATCGACTTCTTCTCCTGGAACTTCTTTCTACGGAAGAATGTCTTTTTCTGTCATCACTTCTTTTATTTTCCTTTTCTTTCTTTTCCTTGTCTTCATCCATTTTCTCTTCTTCAGCTTCGGATTCCACCTCATCTAGATCATCTTCCAAAGCGCTAACTCGAGGTTCAATCTGATTTAACTCTTCAAGGACTTCTCGTTTTTGAATTCTTGGTAGAATGACGTCAAAAACTCTTTCAGATTTGAGTAGTTCGTCTATGAATTCATCCATATGTACAACTTCGTAGGCTTGTAAAGGAAAATATGATTTAATAATCCAGATTTGTCGAGTGTTGTTATAATTCTCACCACCCGCTTGACGATTCATCCTTCTAAGTTTGCGGTAATCATTATACAGGGGTTCTAAGTATTTGTAGCAGTCTAATGAGGTTCCTGTCAATCTCATATAAGCAGCACCCAGTGCTCTGACGTATCTACAAATATAAAGTGATTTTAGACCATTTTTTTATACATTGGTGGAGAAATGTAAGATCATACTTGAAGTCTTCTTGTCTTATGAATTCTACTATGATGTCTTTTTCGGGTTGAATTTGAAGCATTTTAAGAACAAGACATAAAAATGGTGTAGGTTTTATGTTGCCTCCATAAACCCCGCCAATGTATTTCAGTTGCATTGCTTTGTCAACAAGCAATTCAGCTGGGAAAGATATGGACCAAGGCTTAAGATTAGAACGGGATATTTTCTTAAAATAATGTTTTTTTTACCTGTTAAAGCAAAACATTCTTCCTTCCAAAATCTAGAATCGTAAATCCTTGCTCTTATAATTTTTTCCACTAAATATTGCGGATTTGTTCCACGAATGGATTTTGCATCCTTCACAGTTCGATTCGCCATTTTGTTTTGTCGAAATTGTCGTCTGCTTATTGAAATTGAAAATCATAGACATTAGAAATAGATAATAATTATCCATAGAGATAGGAACATATATACCTCTAGAGTCACAACATGGAAGCGTCCCCATAGACTTTAACCTTATCATTAGTGAATATACAACGTTAAAAACAGTATACTTTATCAAATACACCCAGCGCCATCTGTGCAAAAACGGAAGAACTATTTTGATATATTTTCAACGGCGTAGTCTGCTACCGTGTCTTGTGCGTGTATTGTATTCTAGCAAATTCGAGGGAAGTGATAATGAATTAATTAAACAAATTGATGGTGATTTGACAAGTTAGTTAAACAAACATTATTTTTTTTTGGAGTGAATGAACGAATCATGAATGCTGAATGTAAAATGTACGTATCAACTAATAAATAAATTCAAATTATAAATAGACTACTATTGTCCTTGGAATAAAATCAGTTTGGTCAGTCGTTTTCTAATATTCTCTTTTCATTTTCTCGTTCATATTCTTTGCTATTTTCCTCAGCCTGATATCTGTGTAGATGTTTATTGCCTTTTTAACAATGTGACTTAAATGGTGGTTCCATCCGAACTCTTGGTCATACATGTGCTCCGTTAGAGTGGGAAATATGTTTTCATGCATTAAGCATCGTCTAACAAACACTTAAATATACTTTGGAAACATTTATTTAGATAGTTAAGAACAAATAAAATAATATAAGGTCCGTCAACTGAAAAAAGTTTGAAAAAGTTACAGATTTACCGCGAAAAGTTCATTTTTCCCGCCAAAAAGTCGTTTTTAGCGCGAAAACCTTTTTTAGCAACGCCATCTATTTGTAGCTCGAATAATATTTTAGTTAAGAATATCGCCGATAGTGGCGCTGGTGTCGAATGATAAAGTTTACATGGTTTTAAAAAGTGCGGCCTGTCTCGGGATATACGTTGTGACTCTAGAGGTATATATGTTCCTATCTCTATGTAATTATCATAAATCATGCGCGCAAGATCGGGTAGGCTATGGCCTTCTTAATGGTGAAAGAGGATAGTGGAATAGTGGATACTGGGTATTCAAAATGGCGAATTCTGTTGTGCCACGGGATGTTGGACCTCTTCTCAAAGCTGTCAGGAACTTTTTATTGGGCGTAAGACATTTTAATTAAGATTTAATTAATCATCCTTTTGTATTGAAGTTTCTATGTAACATATGTATAAATAATTTTATGTGAAAATACTTTTGACCTTTGCAAAGCATAGTGTTTATTAAGCCTTGGCTATTTTTACAGAGGGATCTAAATAAAGCCCTTAGGTTCCAAAATGAGGTTGCCACTAGGTAAATTTTAAGTGTAAAGTTAATTTTTAAGAATATTATTAATTGGACATTTGATTGCACTATTTTTCAGGTCCCCACCCCAACCAATATTGCCGGATGGACCACATCATAAGCATTCTGCTAATTATTATTATACCAGAGATGCTAGGCGTGAAGTTAAACCTAGTGAAGTAATTGCAATGGGGGCTGCTCGCCCAGCGATCGCGGCTGGAGAGACGTAAGTTTATGCTATGGAATAAGCCATTATTTGCTAAACTAATTAATCCTATTCATGTTTTAGACCTGCAAAGGCTGCCACAAAACTTATAACTCCTGGACCTGGTTATGTTTGGAAAAAACCCTCTTCAGCTTAAAGAATTCCTTATGGGAATTAGCCTTTTCTCAGTTATTTTGTTAGCTAATTAAAATTGTACAGTATAGAATTAAATAAGTTTATGTAAAAATTGCAATTGGTCCGGATTATTTTTAAATAAATTTAGGTGATTTAAAGAGGGTTAACGGCACCATGGCACGTTATCCATGTGCACCACCAAGGCTAGAAGCAAAAATTGAAAATCTGGCAGCACTTCCTTTTTCCTGTCTTCGAAGAGGCAACGTGGTCTTACAGCTCTGTATTTGAGCGTTAATTTATCAAATTATTCTAAATTTAAGACGAAATTTGAAGTGAATAATAAAGATGGATAAAGTTAAAAGGGCCCGTGTAAGTATTAATTTTTGGTAAAATGTTAAAGTTAGGTAAAATTATAAAGACCATGTGGTGTGCGCTTAAGAGTTACAATTTAGTAGCCAAGGCTTAAATTTGTCCATTTCGTGATCCCCGCATTTAGACGTGATTTTTCTAGAATTAATTTAATTATTGCGTGTAATTAAGTTCAGTTTGCTAACGGATATTATTATGTTTCAGGTGACAAAGGTTTTGGGGCGTACTGGTTCACAAGGACAGTGTACTCAGGTTAGTATATTATTACATAGGGTAAAATCATCAGGAGGAGCACTCTTTAAATTCACTGAACATTATATAGGTCCGAGTTGAGTTTTTGGATGAAACAAATCGTTCCATTATTCGTAATGTCAAGGGACCTGTCAGAGAAGGAGATATTCTAACACTATTGGAATCTGAACGTGAAGCTAGAAGATTAAGGTGAAGTGGAACGGAGCCTAAAGGTTCGGGAGATGGGAACTTTCATGTGATTAAAATTTTGTTATCAAGAAAAACGAACATGATGTAATAAAACTTGGAAGTTTTCAACTCATTTAATGTGTTTCTATTTTAAATTAATTTATCTAATGACCTTAGAGAAACTTAAGTTAAAAATTAAGCGTGTTCCTTATCACTTTGCAACTTCTATAGACTAATGGCACCTCATGTTATTTCCCCATAGAGCTTAATACAATCGAAGGCAGAGGGTTGCCATTACTCTATTAGGAATTGTTGCACACACCAGGTGGCGCTTAATAAGGATTGTAGTCGCCTGTTTCAATGTTCCACTTCCGAGTTAAAATTAATTAATTATATTAAACTTTCGTAGGATACTTAATTTAATGTGAAATTTAACCCTGCATTAATTAGTGAAAGGTTTCAATTAAATGTAGTAATATAGGCCCAATATATAGACCTACGATTTAAACATCAAATTGATAAGGTTAATATAGAGCCAAGGCTTAAAGATGTGTGTCATTGGCTCTGCGTTTTGTAATTTGCGTAATTACGACGCGCAACATGGTAAATAAATTTAAAAATATTAATTATTTTTATTAGTTTTTAATTAATCTTTGATTTTACTATCAAGCCTCTTATCGCTTTATTATCTTGGCATTTAATTGTCTATTGACATTCGGGTCGTACTTCTGTTTTGACATGCCGAGTGTGTTACAGTCGCAGTTTCAAGGGGTACATTACTCAGCTAATAAACTAAAAGTCTTTAAAGGGAGGGTGAAGTAGAAAATCAAGTGATTTTTTATAATATCGATTCTTCTACTAATTATAAGACCAGTCTGCATAGTCAAACATTCAGAAAATACAGTCTCCGAATGATTTTAAAATTCAAATGACTGATGAAGGCTCACGAGCCGAAAGCTCTCATCTTAATGTATTTTAATTAGGCATTCTACACCTAATAAAATACTTGTATTTAATTGCCATAAGTTTTCTCTTCTTTTAACAAAATTTGATAATTTTAAAGAAGCCCCTCCGACCAATCGCGTAACGCCTTGCCTTTTTATTAACAAAATTCTCGTGGCACGCATGCTCCATGTCTCGCGCCACGATTGTCACGTCGCGCGCATATTTTATCAAATCTCGTGATAAATTTCATTCGACACGGAGCATGCGTGCCACGAGAATTTTGTTAACAAAAAGGCAGGGCGTTACGCGATTGGTCGCCAGTCATTCTTTAAAATTATCCTTAAAATCTGAACCTAATTTGAATTTTAAAATCATTCGGAGCTGGTATTTCCTGAATGTTTGACTATGCAGACTGGTCTTATAATTAGTAGTGGAATTGATAAAAAATCACTTGATTTTCTACTTCACCCTTCCTTTAAATACTAAGGAATAAACTATCGATTTTATTAGAACTATAGCTGCGACGGTAATACGACTCTCAAAAATGAAACCTGCTGCGAAGATTGTTTAGGAATGTCACCTGAACAATTTAACTTACTATATGCAATATACGCTTGGACGTAAGACTATAAAACCTATTTTCATTAAGTCGTTTTGAAATCTAAACCTATTGAAACGTCTCATAGTAACGCGATCGTTGTCATTGGTGCTGGATTTCTGGTTGACAAACTGGGAAATAGACTAGGTGTTTTCCTTTTTTCTTCATTGTGCGTTGCTGGATCCTCCGTTTTTAGTCTTGGCACCTATTTCAGAGGAACGGAAGCTATGTTTCCTCTGATGCTAGTCGGACGCCTATTATTTGGTGCTGGTAATGGTTCATTAACTAGTAAGCGTAATTACTTTTGACTTAATTGAATTTGGGAAGAATTTACATCATTTTTCATTTTACCACAGTTGTTCAAAATCGAATCACTTCCTTCTGGTTTTTAAATAAAGAACTAGCCTTAGCGTTTGGAATCACTCTGACGTTTTCTAGGCTGGCTAGTGTCTTGAACTTTCTTTTAACGGACACAATATATTCTTTAATCGGACTGACATGGACTCTATGGGCTGGTGCTTTAATTTGCATTGTGGGGATGATTGCCGCTATATTTTTAAGTCTCCTGGATAAAATTGGAATGCGACAATTAGGAAGAGAGTTTGCTATCTCTTCCGATTCCAAAAGAATGCATTTCTTGGATATTCGTTACTTTTCAACTTCTTTTTGGCTGCTGGCAGTCACTGTTATGTTCTTTTATAATGGACTTTTTCCATTTGTTGCCGATGCTAGGTAAAAAATATTGTCAAGTGATTAATTTTAAAGTTTAGGTAACATAAATTACATTCTACCTTAAAAGAACGGCCTTTTTTAATAAATATAAAAGGAAGAATGTTAAAAAATAAATGGTCTATTAGCATTTAATTAGTCTTAACAGAAGTATATAATACTTCTCTTTGAGAGAAGTGTACCACAACGCGGGGTAAGTGTAACGTCACTCTTCCCAACATCGGTACATTTAGAGCAAGGTTACTAAACCGAATCACATACACGATAAATAGTTCCCTCATCATTACTTTATTATCGTTTAAATATTTGGCAAGACGCGCTTGTGGATTTGTGTCCCACGTCAAGACGAGGTTTGTGGGATGATTGCTGGGGATTTAGTGCCAAACAATTATAGAATTCGCCTTACGGTGCGATGCCCATTTGTAATTTGATGAGCGGGAAAGCAAACTAAAAAGGTGAGCTTGGGAAGAATGACGTTACATAACTAAAGCATTAAAAGGATACAGAGTGTCATCCTTCTTCTATTATCCCCTTCCGGTCTTAAAAAGGAAGACTACTGCACCACCATTAGTCTTGTGTCGTCTGCTAAATCGAACCACTTACCTCTACCGGATTGGTTGGATTCTCACAAGCTGAGAGTTAGTGGTAAGAGGTTCAATTTAGCAGACGCCACTACACAATGGCGGATGGCGCAGTAGTCCTTGATCATTTTTAAGACTAATTAAGTGGTAATTAACTATTATGATTATGAGATCTTTCATTTTAATATTTTTTCCTTTTATATTTAGAAAAAGGCCATTCTTTTAATGTATAATGTTATGTTATGTTTCCTGAACTTTTCCTTTAAATGTAACTTAATTTAGCTTAAGGTTGTTTTATTTCCAGTAAATTCTTTCAAGACAAATTTGAATATGACAAGAAAACCTCCTCTTTTATTGCTGGCTCTATTTACGACGTTTCAATAATTTTGTCACCATTTCTCGGTGGATTGATTGTAAGAAATCAACCTGCTTTGAAATTCAAGATTGTTGTAATTAATTTATACAATAAACTTGTTAAATCATTTAACAGGATGTAGTTGGGAAACGAGGTTACTTAGCTTTGGGTTGCTCAGTCTTAACAGTCCCAGTTTTTGCATTTTTGGCATTTACCAAAATACCTCCTCTCGTTTCTACAATCTGGTTGGGCATTACCTACTCCGTCGCTGCAGCTAGTCTATGGCCTTCTATTCCATTGGTAGTTTCACAATCTACTCTGGGAACGGCCTTAGGTGTAACAACTTCAATCCAAATGATTGGAACTGGAATATCTAACGTAATTGTTGGAGTTATTCTTGGAAAGAGCGAAGAGTAAGTTATAGTTAGTTAGTTACCATCATCCAGAACTTTTTTTTTTTTTTTTTTTAGAATACAGGGATCATACAAACCTGGAAAAATCAGGGAAATAAATAGTTGACAAAAACTTCAGGGAAAACTCAGGGAAATTTAGAATTTTTAGTAAAATTCAGGGAAATTAGGGAAATTTGCGTCAAACAGGGGCCGAGTAATTAAGCAAAATGTTCATAAACATACACTCCATAGGATTAACATTACGCTATACTTTGGAGGCTCATAACTCTGGTTATATTAGAGATAGGGGGATGTCCTTTGAGTATGTTATAGTCCTCTTTATCCCCCATCTAACCATACTAAAAACGTACGGCTACGACAAACAGGGGCCGAGTAATTAAGCAAAATGTTCGTGAACATACCCTCCATAGGATTAACATTACACTAATCTTTGGAGGCTCATAACTCTGGTTATATTAGAGATACGGGGATGTCCTTTGACTATGTTATAGTCCTCTTTATCCCCCATCCAACCATACTAAAAACTTAGGGCTACTACAAACAGGGGCCGAGTAATTAAGCAAAATGTTCATAAACATCCCCTTCATAGGATTAACATTACACTAAACTTTGGAGGCTCGTAACTCAGGTTCTACTAGAGATACGGGGATGTCCTTTCAGTATGTTATAGTCATATTTATCCCCCATCTAACCATACTAAAAACGTACGGCTACGACAAACAGGGGCCGAGTAATTAAGCAAAATGTTCATAAACATACCCTCCATAGGATTAACATTACACTATGCTTTGGAGGCTCATAACTCTGGTTATATTAGAGATACGGGGATGTCCTTTGATTATGTTATAGTCATATTTGCCCCCCTCCTTCGTTAACATTTGCTCCAAAAACCTGGAAAATTCAGGGAAATATATGGGGAAAAACCTGGAAATCTCAGGGAAATTTGTTTTCCAAAAGTTGTATGAACCCTGTAATAATTTCCTTTTTTTTTAATTAGTGTTTCTCACGTTGATGAATTGAGACGATGGAAATTTGTCATGGTTTACTTGCTCTTAAACATAATCGCCTGTTTTGTTTGTACGGTGGTTTTGAATCTCGTTGATCGACAAAAAGTATAACACCTTTGATTCAACTTTCTCTTATAAGAATTAAAATAAATTAATATTATTATGTTCTTTTAAGGGTGGAATTTTAAATATAAGTAGACGACAAATGCAAGCTCTTTTACGTCGTTCCGAAGCGGATTTTCCTGCTAATCCTGATCTGGAATCTTACGAGCAATCTGATCCGGCTTCAATCCCTTACACAGAAGGTTTTAACGGAGATAGGGATATATTGGTGCCTAGTAGAAGGATTCGAGCTATCTGCTGATGAGTGAGTGGTAATGGTAACTATTAAAATTAACAAGAAGATACTAAAACTAATCGTGATAGTAGTACATTTACATTACCTCTTACCGGATTTGTTTTTTGTTAAATGAGAACGTAAAAGAAAATGTGATAAATATAAATAACCATATGATGATTTAATTTAGAATCTCCCCGATTTATTTTTGTAACGTTTTCAATTAGGTAATGCAGTTAATTAATTTAGAGTAGACTCTTAAAGGGAGGGTGAAGTAGAAAATCAAGTGATTTTTTATCGGTTTTTCTACTAATTATAAGACCAGTCTGCATAGTGAAACATTCAGGAAATACCAGCTCCGAATGATTTTAAAATTCAAATTAGGTTCGGATTTGAAGGATAATTTTAAATAAGCCCCTCCGACCAATCACGTAACGCCCTGCCTTTTTATTAACAAAATTCTCGTGGCACGTTCCGTGTCGAATGAAATTTATCACGAGATTTGATAAAATTCGCGCGCGACGTGACAATCGTGGCGCGAGACATAGAGCGTGCCACGAGAATTTTATTAATAAAAAGGCAGGGCGTTACGCGATTGGTCGGCAGTCCTTGTTTAAAATTATCTTTCAAATCTGAACCTAATTTGAATTTTAAAATCATTCGGAGCTGGTATTTCCTGAATGTTTCACTATATGCAGACTGGTCTTATAATTGGTAGAAGAATCGATAAAAAAATCACTGGATTTTCTACTTCACCCTCCCTTTAAGTTTATTTTGCCTTTCTTGAGTTTAATTTAACCCCCTTCTATAGATCTGTTTTATAAGTTTAAAAAGTGACATTAAAGCTAACACCCTTCCTAGTTAGGTTAGGTAAAAGCAAGAAGTGATATCTAGTTTATTAGGGAGAAGGTATAAATTCGCCTCCACATTTCCAGCTCTTTATCTCCAGTCCAATCCAAACGTATAGTAGGTCCGGAGTTAATCCCCGCCTCTAAATTACAACCAGCATCCCATTGGTTCTTGAAAACTCACGTCAGCGCGACGCGAATGAGGAGAATTACAATCATATTTTCCAACTGAGGAGAGTGTAGCGAAATAGCCCGGCTTCTCCTTTTACGTCCCCCCCCCCTTTGTATTTTGAAAGGGGGACTGGGACTATGGCGCGCGAATACTTAGGCATCTTATTATATTCTTCTCCCTAGTAAACTGGATATCGCTTCTTGGTAAAAGTTTAAAGAAAGTACGTGTGCCAATAAGTTTCAGGATGATATTTTTGAGTTTCAGAGTTTAATAAATAATAATTTTAATAATAATATAATATTTTAAAGGAATGGTTTTAAATAAGAGGAATTTAATTATAAAATATAAAATAAAATAAACCAAATATGAATTTTAAAGTATTAAAATAAATATATACAACACGCAGTAGTTTATAGTAAATAAATAAACTTAAAGAATATTTCCTTAAAAACCGGTAACAGCTGTCTGTAACCAACGGTAACCAAACCACATTTTAATGAAATGAAAAATTGCTAAGGATGTATAAGATAGTTTTAGATTTTTAATAGACTATAGTTTCCTGATTAAGATTGATTAAATATAAATTAAATTCAATCTTGAGTAGTATTTTTCGCATTTAAAGCATGGATGAAGGATGCGCGTGAAAAACATTCGACGCTCTACAGGATGTGCAACTCCCTATACTAAAAAGTAGACAAGTCGACACTAGCGCCGCCTGGCTACCAGCGGTGGAAACCCTCGCGGGAAAAATAAAAAATACTGGACATAAGAAAAAAAACACTTTTGCTTCTAGCAGACGACGCTAAGGAAAAAAAATCGACGGTAGCGCGTGTTTTTTTTTTCTCATGTCCAGTATTTTTTATTTTTTCCACGAGCGTTTCCAGCGCTGGTAGCCAGGCGGCGCTAGTATCGACTTGTCTACTTTTTAGTATAGGGAGTTGCACATCCTGTTGAACGTCGAATGTTTTTCACGCGCATCCTTCATCCATGTTTAAAGTTTTAAACCAATCAAAATCGCCTTTAAAAGATGAAAATTAACGAAGACAAAGTGTTTTCTACTGTTTGTAGCAAGTTTTTAACTTTTTATTATCGTTATTTTAGAGATAAAAAGTCAATAATGATACTAAAACAGTTTTGTTTTATAAATACTTTAAGTAGAACAAGAAAAAAATAAGAATACACTTGTATATTATTAATTAAATAAAACTTTTTAGTTTTAACTTTTTACGTATTTTTAATAATTTATGTTTAAAACATTTTTTTTAAATTAAAAATATTCAGGTTGGTAGAAAGAACGTTCATTTTCCATGAATTGATAATTTGGTACAAGGATATTTCTGTTTCGGTGATACAGAGTGGAACTGTCTTCATTTGGAAAGTGAGATAATGGTTTGGATCCCGATAGTCTGCCATTAACGGAATATCGACCTATTTCAGAGAAGAAAAGAAAAACGTTTAAAAACTTCTTCTCTTTTTAAGTTTAGGGAAACTTACATTCT
This sequence comes from Phalangium opilio, assembly GCF_054372755.1. Taxonomy (NCBI): domain Eukaryota; kingdom Metazoa; phylum Arthropoda; class Arachnida; order Opiliones; family Phalangiidae; genus Phalangium; species Phalangium opilio. The sequence continues at coordinate 3,466,353 of NW_028324226.1, forward strand.
AACTTTTCACTTGGGGTATGAGGCGGAGTTAAAAAATTGTTGTTTCTATTGCATAAATTATTTATATTTGGTTCCATTGTTGAAATGTCTGTATCCCATTTGACTTTTCGTTTTGGTTCTCTATTTCCAGCTTTAAAACACGAACCCGGGTTGCGGAAAAAGTGCTTGGAGTTAGCTGCAAAAATATTTATAAATTTATGTCGTATATATTTGCTAATCCACTTTATTCCCTTTCGGCGGAAGTTAGGCTTAGCTCGGGATACATGGGGGCGAGTAAAGGGGAGTAAATTGGTCTGTCGTCCGCTACAGTACATATTTTTGGCTTTTGTAGCAGACGACAGACGAATTTCTTCCCGTTACTCACCTCCATGAATCCTGAGCTAAGCCTAACTTCCGGAAAGGGAATAAGGTGGATTGAGATTAATTTAATGTACTTGGATTTTTCATGTGTAACTTTAAATTATTTTCTAACTGTTCTTCTTTTTGTTTTTCAGTGTGAGATTCAATTATCAAGAAAATATATTCGTCCATCATCAATCGTATTAAGTGAAAAGGCACTGGAAAGTAAATCAAAATTGAGTTAGGCCTAGTATTTCCCACGTGTGTAGCAATTTTGAATTTCCCGCCTCAAAATTGGCGCCAAAAATTATGAATAGATGGCGGGGCAATCTTGGGCACTCCGTTAACGTCACCCTTTTTCAAAAATCACGTGACCAAGTAAGTGATTTTGGCTCGTTATTTCCACGTGGCGGCTAACGGCTTCTTCTTTGTTAAAAGGTTGCCTTTGTTTCTATTCTAAGTTTAATGTAATTACCGAAGTTTTCAGCGTTGATTAAAGTAAGATTTCGCATTAATCTGGAACCCAAAAACGACCATTGTAATAGGAATTCGCTAGAACGGCATTTAAAACTATCGTTGTAAAGTTTATTCGGCTGTAAAAGTGAAAACGAGTGTCAGGTCAATTTGTCACGATGATTCACAATGGCGAAATGGACTAGACAAAAGACGGTACCTCTAGAACTTGACTGCAAAACAGCAAATCCAACCATTCGATGAAACCTTCCACCGTTGCATCTTGGCGTATTTGGGTCTTCAATTCAACAAAAGCTACAGAAATGGTGAGTTGAAATATTTAATATTCAAGCGTAGTATTGTTTCAAGGTAGATGTATATTAATAATTAATTAATTTGGGCCTTTGTCGGGCTGTGTGTGTGACTCGCCCATGCAAGCTGCTACTGTACCAATAGAGTAGTGCGGAGCCTCCGAAATGAACTAGGCCCATGCATGTCAAATTTTATGTGGGGAAATATCCAGTTTGTTAAGGAAAATATTTTCACCATAGATGGCGCTAATTTTACCGTTGTGACAGGGGTCTTCCTTAAATTATCGTTGATATTTTAGGGGTCAGTCATAAAATTTTTATGATAGAGCAAAGTTTCATTCTAAAATTAACGTATGTTTTTGGGGATATTCACTTTTTATTGAATCTTTCTTTTAGATTGTATTGATGAGTTAGATTGTATTGATGACAACAAAATAAATTATTTCAATTAAAATAATTCAGTAAGAGTAATATAAACGTATACTTACAATCCGCGACCTTGGCCCAAATACTTAAGCAGTCGACAGGGTCACGGGGTTGAACTTTGTTTATTTTACGGCCGTGTAAGCGCCCCCAAGCGGGAAAACACGGCGAACTAAATTAGTTAAAAAAATATTCTCGCTTCGCCACACGCATGGGCCTAGTTCATTTCGGAGGCTCCGGATATAGTTAATTGGGTCTTATATCCTAGCGGATTGAAGACCACTCTAGTGGTAATTTTCTCAACTCAATGGTTCTATGGGCAAATAGCATGGGTGACGTCTCACTAAAGCATCTGAGATAGCTCTATTTTAACACAAACTCTACTCAAGGGATCCAATTTTTTAGAAAGTTCCCTAAACTTAATAAATGCAAAGCCCAACAAGTTATGAACGACGCCACCATAATCTATCCCTTTGCTTTAGGCAAACAAACTTTAAGCAAGCCCAGAAATTACTAAAACCTTAGCTAGAAAGCTTTCCGTAAAATAATGTTTCTTTTAGAAGAATTAAAACGTAACTTGGGTAACTCATTCGGAAGGCTAGGGGAAATATACGATTTAGTCCATTAAGATTGCTGCATGAAGAGAAGTTTGGGTCGAGGGTAAACCATTTTCACTTCGTCCAACTTTCTTTTCTATTTTCCCTTGGTTAAAATTTTATTTCTTAATGGGTCATTTACTAGACGTCGTTAATATTACCAAGTAAAGTATATTATATTGCAACAAAAGTAGCCTAATACAAAGTTATTCATTCTTCTTCGATGTTAAGAGAGGTTTTACATTAACATTGATACGCTGTGCCTCGGAACACTTTTGAGTCGTTTCATAGCTGCTATACAGGGACAACTTGGGTAAATTTTTAGTCCATCCGAAGAGAAGCATTATTTCAATTACATTATATGGAGCTAACAACTGGCTACGGGGAAGAGATAGTCTGACGTCACGCAGCCTCCCCCCCTCTGGTTGGCATTTTTGGGCGTAGAATACTGTTTCCAACCGTTAGGGGGGATGAAAGTCATGAAACTCCAGTAAGAGATAGAAGGGTGTGACGTTTCAGGGTCAGAACTGTTAGCTCCCTATAGAGAGCTTTCAGATGGGATAGTAGTAGTACGTCACACCCTCTCAAGTCTTACCTCTGTTCTGGTAGCCATATTGTGTGGTCTCAGCTTCATTCCTGCTTTAAACCCACCAATATGGCATCGTAAATTTTGTCAGGAGGCTCAGACTATTTTGTCCTCCAAATAGTCTGGTCTACTTGTGTCAATGGTATGGGTCATCCTAGCCTGAAAACTATGTACAGTCTTTGAACCCACCCAAATGAAATATCTTCATGATTTTTTTAGAAACGCATAATGTTACAATGTTATGAGTCTAGAATAGGTTATTAACAGGCTTAATGGCCAGCTGGGAGATCGCCTCAGTCCGAAAGTCGAGGAACACGAGCAAATTAATTGAAATGAACATTCCCCTGGGGTTACCGGTAATTCATGAACTAATTGGAATCTTTTCGTAGCCATTTGCTTAACGTATCTAGGCGGGCTTTGAGGGAGGAGCTAAACTAATCATTACGCATGACAAATGTTTTGATGCGCGTTGAAAATTGCGCCCACTCCTGACCTCCCGTTGCAGTGTAGTTAGAGAGGGGGTGTGGACTGAGTATCCCTCCATCTAGGCACGTTCTTGTAAGAGGGGATACTGTATACGCGCCTAGTAGGGGGATGACACGGAGCTAAGAGATAGAAGGTTATGACGTTTGCACACGTAGTACAGACACTACTCTATGTCACCGTCACTTGGGCTCGCGACTTTATTGCCCATGCGTTAGGTATATAAGCAGACGACCAACCATTGAAAACATGTTAGTTAATTATAATGACGTCTGGATTATGACGTATGACCAGGGATAGATTTAATTTTAGAAGTAGGAATGGAGAACGGAATAATCTGGGCGGGCGTCACAGTCCCGGACCCCCTTCCTCGGGACGGGGGGGTATGAAGATTTACTCCCATTTAACCCAAACCGTTTCTCCCAATTCCCATATCTCCCAATCCCATTTGACCCAACACTATGTCTTTTCCCCCAATTTCTTTTCTCCCAATTCAGCATAAAACATATGTTAATAAATTCAAAGAGAATTTTTTGTTTGATGATATGTTTTACATATTCAGTTTAGTTTGAATTTCCATTTTATGATTTCTAGATATCCAAATGGAGTTTTTCTCCCCGCATCCAGTTCTCTTTTTAGTTGTTTTATTCTTTCCTCCTGAATCTTGTATTTTCTGTTTGGTGGTCGAACAGGTTACCCCCTATTTCACCCAATTTTAAACACCCAATTCCCATTAACCCAAACATCATTCAACCCAATTCCCAGTTCTCCTATTCCAACTAACCCAATATTGCATACCCAAAGAGACTCAAATAGAGTAGAATTTGATGGTTTTATTTATTTATTTTTTCATTTCATAAGGGATACACTTACTTTAAGTGTATAACCGCTCCAAAGAGGAAGAGAAGTCCTCCTAACCAAACCAAACCTAACCTAACATAACATAACAGTAATGTTTTGGAAAAGGCATATTATTTGAAAAGTCAATGAAGCTAAACGTCAATATTTTGGAAAAGGCGTAACATTGTTAAATTATTTATAAAATATTACTAACCTAACTTAACCAAACCAAACCTAACCTAACATAACATAACATAACAGTAATGTTTTGGAAAAGGCATATTATTTGAGAAGTCAATGAAGCTAAACGTCAATATTTTAGAAAAGGCGTACCATAGCTAAATGATTTATAAAATATTATTAACCAAACCTAACCTAACATAACATAACAGTAATGTTTTGGAAAAGGCATATTATTTGAGAAGTAAATGAAGCTAAACATCAATATTTTGGAAAAGGCATACCATAGTTAAATGATTTATAAAATATTACTAACCTAACCAACCCAAACCTAACCTAACATAACAGTAATGTTTTGGAAAAGGCATATTATTTGAGAAGTAAATGAAGCTAAACATCAATATTTTGGAAAAGGCATACCATAGTTAAATGATTTATAAAATATTACTAACCTAACCAACCCAAACCTAACCTAACATAACAGTAATGTTTTGGAAAAGGCATATTATTTGAGAAGTCAATGAAGTTAAACATTAATATTTTGGAAAAGGCGTACCATAGTTAAATTATTTATAAAACACGAACTTTCTCGTGGATCTAGCAGAAAAATATAATACATTTAGAATAACACTTCACATTAATTGGTAGGAAAATTATTTAACCTAACCAAACCAAACCTAACCTAACCTAACCTAACCAAACCTAACCAAACATAACCTAACCTAACCTAACCTGTTCGCATTAAAAATAATCCAAGTCGTTTTGAAACCAACCCTTTGCACCATAAAATATAAGACGAAACCATTCGCTTGGGAGAAATGAGAATTGAATAGTTTGGGATAAAAATTCCGATTGGGAAATATAAGATTGGGAGAACTGGGAATCGGAAAGTTTGGGATAAAAATGTATTTTGGGAAACACAGAATTGGGAGAAATGGGACCATACCGGTATGAAAGAAGAGGCGGGTCATAGCGACAGTGGTAAAAAGGAATTACATATTTTTCGCCGTCCCCGTCAGCAACGTCATCAAAGCGTAGTTTAAGTGAGCCAATAAGATAATTTAAACTTTTCGTTACGTGTTGGAGGGAGGGGCTCTATACTGGCCTATGAGTCGGACTGAAGTAAATGCTAACCGTTCTCCATTCCTAGTTCTAAAATTTAATCTATCCCTGGTATGACGGAAAGCAGTCAATCCTCGCCCACAAAACCAGCATAAAATTTAACACGGGGCACAATGATCCCAATTAGCTTACGGATTTCTGATGTTACTGATGGTCAAATTACAAGCATACAAACAAACAAGCCACTTTCTGAAATAAATTTTTCGAGGAGTAACTGTTAATTTTGCGTTAGTCTACTTTTATTAGGCCATAGTATAGAGAAAGCCGCGAAACTATATTTCAGCGTGTAAATATGGAAACGGAAACTCCAGAGATTGTCTCTCCTCTGGAGTACCCGGCTTTCTCAACTTCTCTAGCTAGTACTTACTGGAGTTATTTCGAGTTGGCTGCTTCTGGGAGTAAATGTTCTCGAGTAAGTCAAGGGGCTCGACTTTAACGTCAATTTTATCGAGGTCGTCAATCAAACTTTTAACTAAGGCGCTATCACAGAGTATCGGTCGAATGGTCTAGAAAGGAGAGAAAACATTAATTTAACCTTTATAGACGTAACATAGTATGATAGTAAATTTAAATCCCTGACACCATAGCCCACTTGATCACGCTGGCTGCACGCGCTATAGAAGCCCGCTCAATCGACCCTAAAAATGAGAATAACATAGGTTCGGTCTAAAATTCAAACCCGTCTGGTTTTAACATGGGCCTCTATGGGAGGGGACCAGTTTTTTCAACGTTTTTGACAATATTAGTGCATCTAGTGGTTCAAATCTCCTGAATTTTTAATGAGACGTGTATTGAAAGGTTTGATATTATCCTGTAAAATTTAAAGTCTTCAGCTATAATAGTTTTTTTTATAAAAATTAAAAACCATCACATAGTAGAGAATTTTGCCCGTTCAATTACTCTACTATGTGATGGTTTTTAATTTTTATAAAAAAAACTATTATAGCTGAAGACTTTAAATTTTACAGGATAATATCAAACCTTTCAATACACGTCTCATTAAAAATTCAAGAGATTTGAACCAGTAGATGCACTAATATTGTCAAAAACGTTGAAAAAACTGGTCCCCTCCCATAGAGGCCCATGTTAAAACCAGACGGGTTTGAAAGTTTAGACCGAACCTATGTGACGCGCCGTATTCGCGAGTTAACATGTAAAGAAAATCGTTTGGACGGGCTTCTAGAGCGCGTGCAGCCAGCGTGCGTGATCAAGTGGGCTATGCTGACACTTAACGCCATTTTTGTATTCAACCTTTTAATGTAAAAGGCGTAAGGTTGTCATTACTAAAGCCATATTCACACGTTCATGGGAAACCAGTTCGAAGCCATTCAAAACCGCTTTCAAAATTAATTATGAACGAAACTGTTACTGGTTACTGAGAGGTTGTCATGAAGTGACGTAGGGGAAACGTCATACATTCTCGTAAAGCGACGCCTGGTGAGGCGCTGCCAAAGGCATAATAGGAAGATGGATTGCAAAGCCGCGTGTAGTTAATTCTCGCTTGTCGTTCTCGAACTAGCTCGAGCTGTAAGTCTCTAGCATTACGAAGTATAGGTAGTGTCATACTTAAGGAACATACCTTATAAACTTAGGAGGAAACTGATACCATAGAAACTAATTGAAAACACCATTTCTTGAAGTTGCTTCGCGAACCAACTTCAAGCGGGTTTTCAGTGTTCTTTCACCGTGTATGAATCAGTGAGCACAAAAATGAATCTAGTATTTTGCCTTAGCAGTCAACACTAAGAAAGTCCTTGCAGACAGTAGTAATAGAAAGCGACTTAAAGTGTGAACCTAGGTTAGGCTGTTGAATTCGGTTCGAACTGGTAACGAATAAGTTATTGATACTAATTGGGTAAACTTGTTCTGAAACGATTCCCGTGTAAGTGTGGACATAGCTTTAATCTATAATGAAGGCTCAACGTTTGTACCTGAACTAAATGTAGGAAAACAACGTTTCTCTTCAACGTTCGTCCAAATATTCGAGCAATTTCGATTTTCTTCGTTTTGAGATTGTGTGGTAAATTTTCCAAAGATGTTTCCACTAAGTTCTCCCAATGTTCCCCGAGACAGCGGACTTCGTTTAATAGTCTATATGGGTGGGAGTAATTAGATAATTCATCACGCGTTTGCGTTGAGTGTTTGAATCGACCCGTACCTTTCGGGCATTTCTTGCATATTATTAGGGATTAGTATGTCCAGTAGTGTCTGTGATAGGTCAAAATTTGCCTTTTTTAATTAAGTCGAAGTGGTCGGGAAATTGTAATGACACTTTCACGGCTAACATTAACGTGGTTTCAGTACTCATTTTTAGCCATCGTGTGAAAGCATAGAGGATATACAATAGAGGGGTAGACAGTTGTTGTGTTCAGTTCTCGTTAAATTTTATGGAAGTACTTCCGGATGTGCACTTTTTTTGGGTTGACACGTGGTTGCCTTTGTCTAAATATCACTCTCATCCTACATAGAGGCTATACGGTAAAGCGGACGACATTTTTCAACCAATAATGATATGTATTGTACCAAGAAGCGATATCTAGTTTACTAGGGAGAAGATAAGATGCCTAAGTATTTGCGCGCCATAGTCCCAGTCCCCCTTTCAAAATGCAAGGGGGACGTAAAATTAGGCCGGGCTATTTCGCCTCTCCTCAGTCGGAAAATACGTAATTTTCGTCATTCGTGTCGCGCTGACGTGAGTTTTCAAGAACCAATGATATGCCGGTTGTAATTTAGAGGCGGGGATTAACTCCGGACCTACGTTTGGACTGGGGATAAAGCTGGAAATGTGGCGAATTTATACCTTCTCCCTAGTAAGCTAGATATCGCTTCTTGGTTGTACAGACGGCAATCACCCAATGAGGGAAAAAGGGAAATGAATGGTAAAATTTGACGAGATATTCCCTTACGTATTGGTAAAGGCTAAAGTGTCTACTCCTCTACTGTATATTCTCTATGGTGAAAGTGTCACCAGTTTTAACCCTAGTTGTCGTTATTACTTTATAAAGTATCCAATCACATAGAGCAATGATATCGCAGACTAAATCGTATTCCACCAAATGCCCTAAATGACTGGGTAGTCCTTGCCAAAAGTGAACCAAAAATGACTTGACCTTTTAAATTATATAACCTTTTCATAAATTCTAGCGACGATATCAATATCATTAGAATTAGGAATACATACAGCTACTAGGATTCATTGTGCCCCAAATCCGCTGTCCTAGATACGTTGAGTGAAAATGTCGGCTACACAATTATTCCAATTAGCTGTATGTATTCCTGTTATAATATACGACCGTACTTCGTCAAAAGCTCCACCAATGAGTGTTTCTAAAATACATTGACAATGTGTTCTGTACATTGTCAAGAAAATTGACATCTAAAGTAAAATGAATGCCATTTTATTGTTTATTTCCAAAAAAAACTTAACAACCCAAAAATAATTTTAATAATAAGTTTAACCTTTGACCTTAATTCTTGCCAGTTGTCCATTACTTTTGATAAGGGTGGGGATTAACATTTTTATTTGAATAATGTCGATAGGAAATTTTTTTTGATTAGACTTAGTTTGGTTTTGATAAGAAATAAAATTCCCAGAATAGGACGTCAGTCATACCAGACAAATGACATTTCCATATTACTTATATCCAGAAGTAGTTTAAACCGAAGTTTAATAAAAATAGGCCTTTATTACTCGACTATAGATAGCCTAGGGATAGTAAACGGAGTGTTTCTGATAAGTCTGCCATAAAGGGTGACATGTTCTTTGGGTCAAACTGAGTGGAGAATGTCGAAGAATATGCGGGACCGTCTGCAATATTTAGTTACGGAGATAGGGGCTCAAAAAATTGATTGGCCGCTAAAACAAGGAAATAGTGATATCACATGTGGAGTAGTTAGCTTTACACTCAATTCTACCCATCCATTTAATAGTACATTAAGGCTGTTATGTTTTACTCAACATTTGTGAGTATTTCCTTGTTTTAGGGACCAATCAATGTTTGGCAGCCCATATCCTTTTTAAGTAAATGTTGTAGACCCCATCCATGTTATTTGACACTATTCACTCAATTTGACACAAAGAACACGTATTACCCTAACACAACTGTAACGATGTTCTAAGACATTTCCCACTCGGTTTGACACGAGGAACACCGCACCCTTTAACTTATGACAGACTTATCAGAAACACCCTGTATAGCACCTCAAAATATTTTAGCCAATGTGTTTAGGTATTTTAACCATGGATAGATACAATGTCAGAAGTAGGAATGGAGTACGGTTAGTATTTACTTCAGTCCGACTCATAGCCTAGTATAGAGCCCCTCCCTCCCTCCAACACGTAACGAAAAGTTTAAATTATCTTATTGGCTCACTTAAACTACGCTTTGATGACGTTGCTGACGGGAACGGCGAAAAATACGTAATTCCTTTTTATCTCTGTCGCTCTTCTTTCATACCCCCCCCCTTCCCGGGGAAGGGTGTCCGGGACTTTGACGCGAACCCAGATTACTCTGTTCTCCATTCCTACTTCTAAAATTAAATCTATCCCTGCTTTAACTTTGTGTTTATGTATTTCTCGATTATCATTCGTTTTAAAATCGAGTACTCGGAAGGATGATTTTAAAACAGGAGGTACGAAATATATTTCTTTCGCGTCTGAAGTGGGTGTCGAGACTCGGGGAAACGCAATCACGGTTGTTGTTGTTACACTCTCTGTGTCAAAAAGCACTTGTTCCATAACAAGATGATAAATATTGATTAGATTTCACTTTTTTTCTCCCGTCCTTTCGCGGCACCCACTTCAACTTTGAGCCCCGGTGCTGATTATTTTTGCATTATCAACGAACTATAACAGGATTTTTATGGGATTAATATAGCAGCGATCGTAAAATAAAATGGTAATTTATGGTCGTATTTGGGTTTCGCTATTGAAGGTTCAATCGTAGCTTTTATCACCTCAAATTTCACAATACGGACCCCCTCCCCCTAGTTAACACGAGATTCTACACCGACATCATGAATTTCGGCTTATTCTCCTATGATATATTTTTCGTTATTTCTCAATTTCGCTTTGTTATTGCCCGGTTTCGCGCTGTTATTGCCCGATTTCGCGCTGTTATTGCCCGATTTCGCGTTGTTATTGCCCGGTTTCGCGTTGTTATTGCCCGGTTTCGCGTTGTTATTGCCCGGTTTCGCGTTGTTATTGCCCGGTTTCGCGTTGTTATTGCCCGGTTTCGCGTTGTTATTGCCCGGTTTCGCGTTGTTATTGCCCGGTTTCGCGTTGTTATTGCCCGGTTTCGCGTTGTTATTGCCCGGTTTCGCGTTGTTATTGCCCGGTTTCGCGTTGTTATTGCCCGGTTTCGCGTTGTTATTGCCCGGTTTCGCGTTGTTATTGCCCGGTTTCGCGTTGTTATTGCCCGGTTTCGCGTTGTTATTGCCCGGTTTCCCGCTTCCATGTTATTATTCCACGATTTCCCGCTTCCATGTTATTATTCCACGATTTCCCGCTTCCATGTTATTATTCCACGATTTCCCGCTTCCATGTTATTATTCCACGATTTCCCGCTTCCATGTTATTATTCCACGATTTCCCGCTTCCATGTTATTATTCCACGATTTCCCGCTTCCATGTTATTATTCCACGATTTCCCGCTTCCATGTTATTATTCCACGATTTCCCGCTTCCATGTTATTATTCCACGATTTCCCGCTTCCATGTTATTATTCCACGATTTCCCGCTTCCATGTTATTATTCCACGATTTCCCGCTTCCATGTTATTATTCCACGATTTCCCGCTTCCATGTTATTATTCCACGATTTCCCGCTTCCATGTTATTATTCCACGATTTCCCGCTTCCATGTTATTATTCCACGATTTCCCGCTTCCATGTTATTATTCCACGATTTCCCGCTTCCATGTTATTATTCCACGATTTCCCGCTTCCATGTTATTATTCCACGATTTCCCGCTTCCATGTTATTATTCCACGATTTCCCGCTTCCATGTTATTATTCCACGATTTCCCGCTTCCATGTTATTATTCCACGATTTCCCGCTTCCATGTTATTATTCCACGATTTCCCGCTTCCATGTTATTATTCCACGATTTCCCGCTTCCATGTTATTATTCCACGATTTCCCGCTTCCATGTTATTATTCCACGATTTCCCGCTTCCATGTTATTATTCCACGATTTCCCGCTTCCATGTTATTATTCCACGATTTCCTCAGATTACACGAGATTGTGGCTTTTTCTATGATTCCCTTATGGCTTCTCTTTCCACGATTTAACCTTATTTTGCCCTAAATTTCACGAAATTCCTTCTGATTTCGTGAGATCGATACTCATTCCTTGAAATATCCTATACCTCGCGAGATTTCAACTCATGATTTCACGCGATTCACCTTAAATTTTTTCCCCCACGTTTATCCGATGTCGGAAGATTTTACTGTTTAATTCTGTCATTTATTAGAATTGTAAACTATAGTGATTATAGTGAATATAATGGCCCAAATATGTCTAATAATTAACATTGACAACAATGTAATAATGACTCGGCAGGCGAAGCGATTAAAATTAATCACTTTGCCCTGAATATTAAGACCTCTTACTTTGTCGGGTTCAAGTCCACCGTTCAAATTGAATTCATTCACCTCGGGGAATGTTGGTAGTAAGGTGCCCGCTTTGCAACTTAAGGAATATTTCTTGGAAAATCCACCCTGTTTGTAAACGTTTCAACGGAGTTTATTATTAGATCGCGCCTTGAGTACTTCGCAAATTCTATTTAACGAACCTCTGGTTTCGAACGGCAGTTGGAATACCTGAAATGAGAAATAATTATATTCCGGAGTAATTTATAGAATATAGGTTTTTTAATAATAAGGCCTAAAGTTTATTTATTGGCCTATATTCTCATAATTAGTGATGGGCACAAACCGTTATCGGTGACCGATTTGTCGGTTAAATAATCAGTAAAAATCGGTTGATAATCTGTAAGATCTACCGAGATCCGTTAAATATTTTTCTACGTCATTTCGAACTATTATTTGAGCGTCGAACCTCTAGTTAGCATAATTTAAGCCTTTATCTTAAATTGCCCCATTGAGCGTAAATGACTTTGAACCTCAAATTGGCCTAACCTTTTAGCAAAAACCCTTCAACCTCAAATTGGCCTAACCTTTTTGAGCAAAAACCCTTCAACCTCAAATTGGCCTAACCTTTTGAGCAAAAACCCTTCAACCTCAAATTGGCCTAACCTTTTTGAGCAAAAACCCTTCAACCTCAAATTGGCCTAACCTTTTGAGCAAAAACCCTTCAACCTCAAATTGGCCTAACCTTTTGAGCAAAAACCCTTCAACCTCAAATTGGCCTAACCTTTTGAGCAAAAACCCTTGAACCTCAAATTGGCCTAACCTTTTGAGCAAAAACCCTTCAACCTCAAATTGTCCAAACCTTTTGAGCATGAAACCCTTTCAACCTCAAATTGTTCCAACTCTTTGATCATAAAACCCTTCGAACCTTAAGTTGGTATAAGCTTTTTGAGCCAAATTGAGCGCAAACAACTTAGAACTTCAATTTACCTAACCGTTAGGCGCATAAAACCCGTTGAACCTCAATTTACCTAACCGTTAGGCGCATAAAACCCGTTGAACCTCAATTTGTCCTAACCATTTCGAGCGTAAACGACTTCGAACCTCAAATTAGCTTAACCGAATTGAACGCAAACCACTTCGAACCTGACACTTGAATGAACTTTGAGGGCATAAATAGCTTCCTACCTTAGTATAGCCTAAAAATTCAACTCAAACAAGACCCACTCCGACCCAAACATTTACTTTGCAACCTTAGTTTTTAAATCTAAAGAAGTGACATTGAACTTTCACCAACCTAGTCAACCCATAAATGGGATTTAATTCTTGATAATAGGAGCTCGTTTCTTTGATTGCCATTCCATAATAATGATATCTAGAAATTATAAAAAGAAAAATTAAGCATTAGTACTTTTTCCGTTTTTGGTTCAAAATCTCTATTGAGTCAATAAAAAAAGAGGCTCGTTATCTTTAGTCTTAGAAGAACTTAAAGATGACTAAAAGTAAATAACGATGAAAGAAAAACCTATAAAATTCTAATCTTATCCACCTGGACGGTAGCAAGGGCAAACCAGGGAGAAATGGGGTAAGATGGAGCGGCAATGATGATGAGCGACCTGTGGCACTGAAACTCTCCCTGTGTACCTTGCGCACGCCCATACCCTTCGGTAGGCGATTGTTAAGTGCTGCAGCGTAGCGCCGTGGTAATTGTATGAGAACTAGCTTCTATTTTTAAGAAAGAGGGGGCATTGTTGAAGTCTTCGTACAGTTCGACCCTACCTAAACGCTGAGGATGCTGGAAGGATTTCTTTGCCTTAGATGGGGGTACTAAGGCACCGTTATAGAGAGATTTCAGTTGGAGGAGGATCTGAGTCTCGTGAAAAAATTAAGGCAGCCATATTGGTGGGTTTAAAGCAGGAATGAAGCTGAGACCACCCAATATGGCTACCAGAACTGCGGGTGACTTGGGAGGGTGTGACGTACTACTATCCCATCTGAAAGCTCTCTATAGGTGTGGGGATTACCACTCCATCATCCCTCTCTCCTTCAAGGGCAAACACGACACGATTTAGGCTCAAATGTTTAAAGGTAATTCGAACCAGTACAGTTCATTACTTGAAAATTGATAAAAATAAGGAATCAACTTACTTGGAATGGCCTCTAGCGCCTAATCTCTTTGAAGTAACTGCGGGGAACTTGGTTTTTATGACCTTTTAAAAGGAAAATAAAAATATGATATTTTGGTATAGAGTTCGCCGGTAGTAAACCGTGAGAATTGCTGGGTTAATGGTGGCGTTTATCTTATATTTTTATCTCAGTGAAACGTGTTTTAATAATGAACAACCAACATTTGTGAACAATTAAAGTCCCAGAGAATGGCCTCGCATCTCGTGCACAAATCAAACTCCAGAGAATTCCCTCGTATCTTGTGCAAAAATCAAGCCCCAGAGAATTCCCTCGTATCTTGTGCAAAAATCAAGCCCCAGAGAATTCCCTCGTATCTTGTGCACAGTTCAAGCCCCAGAGAATTCCCTCGTATCTTGTGCACAGTTCAAGCCCCAGAGAATTCCCTCGTATCTTGTGCACAGTTCAAGCCCCAGAGAATTCCCTCGTATCTTGTGCACAGTTCAAGCCCCAGAGAATTCCCTCGTATCTTGTGCACAGTTCAAGCCCCAGAGAATTCCCTCGTATCTTGTGCACAGTTCAAGCCCCAGAGAATTCCCTCTTATCTTGTGCACAGTTCAAGCCCCAGAGAATTCCCTCGTATCTTGTGCACAGTTCAAGCCCCAGAGAATTCCCTCGTATCTTGTGCACAGTTCAAGCCCCAGAGAATTCCCTCGTATCTTGTGCACAGTTCAAGACCCAGAGAATTCCCTCGTATCTTGTGCACAGTTCAAGCCCCAGAGAATTCCCTCATGTTGTGAACAAATCTTACCCCAGAGAGAAGCTCCCTATCGTTTGCATGTATCAACATCCACAGAATTACTCCTTATCTTGTGTGCAGCCCCCAGAAAATCGGCCCCAAAACAATCTTACACAAAAGGCCCACGGAAATTATCCTATTTCATGCCCCATAGTCCTCTCTCTCTATCTCTTGCACAAATTTAGTTCAGTTGTTCCATATTTTGTGCACAACCCAACCCCATAAAGTCTGCCCAAACAACGTTACTACCTTGCGCTTTAATCCCAAAGAATCGGCTTTACTCAAGAGATGCAAAATTTATCACAGTTTGCTCCAATAACCACCGTTCTCCTACCAATTCCCACAGACTATATAATGACTTTTCTTAAGTTGAGCTTCAGGAAGAGTAATTTATTCGCAAGGGCCAAGTGCATACTTTTAGTCGCTGGCTCATATTTCACCACCTACGTTCACGTATGGTTTTTCCTTGACGTCATTCTCCCCCCCCCCCTTTCTAAGCGCTTATCCTCTACCATTTTGCTATCGACTTTATGGAACCTTTGTATTAAGCTTTGACCCCATCGCGAATGCCACATGACGTATCAATATATAAGTGTTTAAAAGGTGTTTCTGATAAGTCTGCCATAAATTAAAGGGTGTGTTCTTTGTGTTAAACTGAGAGGAAAGTGTTCTTCAAAGAACATGCATGGGGTCTATGACATTGATTGGCCCCTAATAGAACGGAATAGTCACACGTGATGGAGTAAGACATATCAGTCTGAATCAATCCAAGAACGTTATTGAACCTTAATCTAGCAGAAGTGTACTTGCGTTCGCTGGTTAAGTAAAGCTTATTACTCCACATCTGCTATTACTACTTCCTTGTTTTATGGGGCCAATCAATGTTTGGGAGCCCATTTCTCCTTAACTAAGTGTTGTAGACCACATTTCCACTCAATTTCACCCATAGAACACACACATCCTTCAACTTATGTCAAACTTATCAGAAACACCCTTTATATGTACATACTTACTTTTCCGAACGTTGCTTTGCAAGATGGTTTCAAATTCTCTTTGGAGCAGAATTCCAAATATTGATCGTAGACAATGTTTCGCGGTAGACAGACTCCTTCGCATACGCAATAATTCGTTTCCAACCTATTGGGTATAAATTAAACGGGATTATTAAATTCATGGCAACTGTATACACAATCATAAGTTCGTAAAATATGTTCCATTAGTTTGTCACTGGTTACTGAGAGCTTGTATGTAAAACGTCATAGATTCTCGTGAGGCGCTGTCAATGGCTTAGTACGGACTAAATTTAGGAAGATGGTAGTCCTGCAAACACCGAGTGTAGTCAATTCTCGTTTGTCGTTCTCGAACTAGCTCGAGCTGTAAGTCTCTAGCATTACGAGGTATAGGTAGTGTCTTACTTATGGAACGTGTATCTTATAAACTTATGTACGATGGAAAACTGGGGTAGTGTTCCAACGTGTCTTTGCACGGGTTCCAGAATAATGATGGTTCAAATATCACGTTTTAATTATCGATGTTGATTATCCAAAGAAGGGAAAATAGTTTTTAAGTCTAATTTTAGCTTCGAATAGGTCAAATTTCAACTTGATTTTCACGGAAATCTATTTCATTTGGTTCCCGAATAATGGTTGAAAAATCGAGATTTGAAATGTTACGTTTTATTTATTGACGTTGATTATCCGCGATGGAGAAAAATTGCTCTAGTTTTGGTAGAAAGTCAAATTTCAAATGGATTTTTATTAAGAAATATTCTATTTCTTCGTTTTCTTTTACTATTTTATTGCAATGTCGGATGCTATTTCATAAATAGCTTTGATTTACTCGCGAAATAGGTAGAAAATTCAAAGCAACACTGTTCTTTAAACGAGGGGAAATGGGGAATACAGTTATCCTTTTTTGGATTCCCGCTTAATTTCTGTAATTCTGATTAATCAGAAATTATCAGTACATCGTGAAAGGTGTTTAGTAACGAAAAGGGTATAGGGGATATTTTGAAACATGGTGATCAGAAATTTAAAGAGATGCCGAATGAAGTTTGGCGCGAGATTTGATAAAACTTGCTCGTGATGTGACAATCGTAGCGCGAGATGTAGAGCGTGCAACGGATATTTTTTAACAAGAAGGCAGGGCGTTATGTGATTGGTCGGAGGTCCTTATTTCAAATAATCCATAAAATCTGAACCTAATTTAAATTTTAAAATCATTCGGAGGAGATATTTCCTGGATGTTTCACTTTGCAGAATGGCCTTATAATTAGTAAAAGAAAAATCACTTGATTTTCCTCTTCACCCTCCCTTTAAACGGGTTATTGTTTAGTTTTAGTTTCATTATGCAACTGTATTTTAAAATGGCCGCCAGAAAAGTGTATTTTAAGCTTTAGTTATATGAGTCATCCGCTTCTCATGATTTTTGAATCAGATATAGTTATAACCGTAATAAAATAATTCACGATGACATTTATAAATAAATAACTCTTACCATTTTAAGGTAACCGCGAAGAGACGCTTCTTGTCCTGTAACAGAAAATAAATAACATTCTAACTAATATATATTTAATTGTACTATGGACCAACATTAGAAAGCTGCTTGAAATTTAACATAGAGAACAGAAAGTTACACCTTCTACAGTTTTTGAAAATTACAAATCATTTTAATGATAATAAAACATCTTAAGGAGGTGACTATACAAACCATCCCAACGATTTTAACAACAATTTGATATTAATATTGTTGTTTCTTGAATGCATATAGAGTGTTTGTGATAAGTCTGGCGTAAATTAACCGGGATGTTCTTTGGGTACACGATTTTGAGTCGAAAATGTAACTTCTATCTCCATTTTGCCGTCCGGGCCACTGTTTTCATGTTAAGGTTGGATGGAGTATTTTAAGTATGACCCCTTTAATTTAATTAAGAAGCTGATTTTGACAATTATTTCCATTTTAATTAAGGGGTCATCCCCAAAACACTAATCATAACTTGAAAACAGTGGCCCGGACTGTAAAATATCATAGAAATTACAATTTCGACTCAACACCCCCTTAATTTATGGCAGACTTGTCAGAAACACCCTGTATAACACAACTATGTCGAATTTTTGAGCATTTTTTTTATTCAATTTAAATCAAAAATAAATCAAACCTTTGTCCCCATTAAATCGTTTAGATGTTTGGTCCACTCCAATCACTTTGAAGTTGGAATAGTGAAGGTTTGTCCGCGATCTTCTTCAGTATCAAAGTGAACTTAATTTCTCGATCACGCACGTCTTGGTTTTGGTTATTAATCTTACTAAAATATTCTCTTTCCCCCTCACATAAAACACAACCCCCCCCGTTTCTTTTATCAGCGTATGCGAGTTAGTTTTGTCACCTATATACGTCAGTGACACCCTACTTGCTACAATCGTAAGTTCATAAGATATGTTCTATAAGTTTGTCACTGGTTACTAGCTGACGTAGGTCATAGATTAGATTCTCGTATAGCGACTCCTGGTGAGGAGCTGTCAAAGGCTTATTACAGACTAAATGGGAAGATGGAAGTCCTGCAAAACCGAGTGTATACATAGTTTACACACTAGGGGGATTTATACTATTACACAAGGAGGCCTGGCTTTAGACTCACCTAGAGAGTCAGGTCTCCTTGTGTAACACGTGAAGCCTGGCCTCCCTGTGTAAATGGTATGAATCCTGCTTAGAGGGTTCGTACGGAACCTGGATAACCTGGATAAGTCAGGGATATGGAAAATAGGGGAAAAAGTCAGGGATATGTCAGGGATTTCGTTTGGTATGTCAAACCATGCTTCGAGCAATGCTAAATATGAGCCAGGCCCAGGTGTGAAAAGTAGGCTCTGGTAAATACCTTAAAATGGTCAAGGATATTGTAAAAATTTGGTCTGGGATAACCTGGAAAAGTCAGGGATTTTCGTACGAACCCTGGACTCCTATAGTCAAACGTCCATTACGTCATTCCATATCTCGCTTGTCGTTCTCAAACTTGCTCTCAGGAAGTCTATAGCATTACGAAGTGTGGGTAGTGTCATTCTTATGGAACATATCTTATAAACTTTTGCTACAATCTATACAAACCTCCAGGGTTATCTTGTATGTACAGTCTCTATTTTTTCCCGTCCCCTTGTTATCTCATACAGCTTGATAACCTATATTGAAAGCCCATTGGTGGATAAGCCAGTCGGCAAGTGATACAGTAAAGCTTCGAAATCAGATTTGATTACCTAACCTTTTCATATCCACCTATTTTTTTCCCGCGCTTTCCATGGATTATATATACCGTATATGGTTTGCGTCAAGCTCAGTTTTCTGTATATGGATTTTGGTTAACAACGCATGCCTCGAGTTTCCTAGCTTATCTCTGGGATACGAAGGTTTTCAGATGGAAATTAACGCAAAGTTATCAGTGATGATATTTTAAATTCGTTTTCTTACTTACGTCAACCGCAGAGCTCGAGAAAATGTTACTGTGGTTTAAAATTAAAAAATCGTGTAGAAAAATGGTACCCCGCGTTGCCCATTAGAACTTCGGGATGTTTTAATTAGTTTTAGCCTTTTAGGGTCCGCCATTTTAAAAGATGGCGGAAAATCTAACCCCTAAAGCCATTAGGCCTGTTTATAGGATATAGGGAACCAGTGACCTAAATAATATCGAAATCAGTTGAAACGCCAAATCAACGTTATTCCTTAAAGATTGTTACTTTTCGGGCCGCCATTTTAAAAGATGGCGGCAAATCGAAGCCATAAAGCCCTGAAGTAAGTCTACAGGATATAGGTAACCAGTGACCTAAATAATAAAGAAATCGGTTGAAACGCGAAATCAACGTTATTCCTTAAAGGTTTTTCTATATTTCTGGCCGCCATTTTTCAAGATGGCGTTGTGTTGGGAAAAAATCTTTCTTAGGGGTGCCTACTACTAAAGAGTAACGTTCCTGCAAAATTTAGCCTGCTAGGTAAAGCGGTTTGAGCTAGACTTTGATTACCATTCATTCATTCATTCATTCATTCAGTCAGTCAGTCAGTCAGTCGGCGACGGCTAGGTTTACTGAAGTTTAAAAAAAAACCGTTTTTGGAATTATAACCCGAACCAGGAATGTGTAGACACTATATACCACTTTGGAATGACTAAATTTGAGTAGGCATTGATAATTTCGTGTTAATATCCGCTGAACTTTTATTATTTGATGAACCGTAATTACCCGCCCGCGTAATTAAGTTTTTCCAAACTTGTTATAATCTCATCACCAAGAAATCTGACCTAATCAATACAGGGTGTTTCAATAACGGTTGTAGGACCGAAGTACAATGGGATGGTTGGGAAATCAATTTTGAGTCGAATATGCAACTTCTATCAAATTTTTCCCTAATGTCCACCCTTAACCAGTGTTTTACGGATGACCCCTTAAAGTAGATAACTGAAGACTGCTAATTTAATTAAGGGGTCATACTTAAAACACTCCAACATAAAGTTGTTTAGGGTGGCTCTTAATGCAGAATGTCATAGAAGTTACATTTCCGACTCAAAATGGCACCCTAGAATCCACTGTATACTTCGGTTCTACCACCCTTTATTGTAACACCATGCATAATGAAGATGCTAAAAAAGAGCCTATTTCATTATTTCTCGTGGAAAGGATAAAAAGGGATTTCTCTTCTCTATTTTGGATGATTTTAGTCTGGGGCTCATTTTAACGATTTGACCTTTATGACATTGACAAAGTTAGCTCTTTGTTTAGGCCTATAGGTGGCGTAGCCTAGACGTTATTTATACATATATTTATTCTAGGAGAGCGATTGCTCTCTTAGATAAGACTTCATACCGACTTTAATATATAAGGATGGTTTTTTGATTGGTTATAACTTTTTTTGTATCGTATTAACTGCTTTGAAAAAATTCCACAGAACTACAATTCGGGCCCTAAATATGGGGTTAAAATTTCAAAGAGATCCATTAGTTAGTTAATTTTATAAAAAATAAAGTTGCTAAGGGTGGTTTTCATTTCCATAAAATTCATCACACCTTTTGTTGAAAAACAGGAATTTTTCCCATAGAAATAACATGGGAAATTTTTGGAAAAAAACATTCCGGTTAATCCGATTTTAGAAAAACTATACGTTTGTTAGACTTGAAAACGGTTTTAAATGGAAGGTACAACATCTAACATTCCGCTAAGCAATTTTCATTGACTATAATTAAGTCTAAGTATGTTTAAATTTAAATTTTCAAAACCATTCCAATCTCCGATATTTAAGCAGTGTAAAGAGTCAGTTTATGATGTTAGCACTTTTAAAGCTATTTGGTTCATATTTCGTGGTGGTTGAAAAACAAGGGGACCTAGCTTTGTGTGAGCTAACAAGTTAAGTTGGAAAAGGTCCCCCACACTAATAAATTATGTAACCAACTGCCTTTGGTACTTGTTGGTACTTGTAGGTACTTGTGGATTCTTGTAGGTACCTGTGGGTGCTTGTAGGTGCTTGTAGGTACTTGTGGGTGCTTGTAGGTACTTGTGGGTGCTTGTAGGTACTTGTGGGTGCTTGTAGGTACTTGTAGGTACTTGTGGGTGCTTGTAGGTACTTGTAGGTACTTGTGGGTGCTTGTAGTTGCTTGTAGGTACTTTTAGGTACTTGTAGGTGCTTGTAGGTACTTGTAGGTGCTTGTAGGTACTTGTGGGTGCTTGTGGGTGGTTGTAGGTGCTTGTGGGTGCTTGTAGGTACTTGTGGGTGCTTGTAGGTACTTGTGGGTGCTTGTGGGTGCTTGTAGGTACTTGTGGGTACTTGTGGGTACTTGTGGGTGCTTGTGGGTACTTGTGGGTGCTTGTAGGTTCTTGTGGGTGCTTGTAGGTTCTTGTGGGTGCTTGTAGGTTCTTGTGGCTGCTTGTTGGTACTTGTGGGTACTTGTGGGTTCTTGTGGGTACTTGTAGGTTCTTGTGGGTGCTTGTAGGTACTTGTGGCTACTTGTGGGTGCTTGTGGGTGCTTGTGGGTACTTGTGGGTGCTTGTAGGTACTTGTGGGTGCTTGTAGGTACTTGTGGGTGCTTGTAGGTACTTGTGGGTGCTTGTAGGTTCTTGTGGGTGCTTGTAGGTACTTGTGGGTGCTTGTAGGTTCTTGTGGGTGCTTGTAGGTACTTGTGGCTACTTGTGGGTGCTTGTGGGTACTTGTGGGTGCTTGTAGGTACTTGTGGGTGCTTGTAGGTACTTGTGGGTGCTTGTAGGTACTTTAGGTGCTTGTAGGTACTTTAGGTGCTTGTAGGTACTTGTGGGTGCTTTTGGGTACTTGTGGGTGCTTGTAGGTTCTGTGGGTGCTTGTAGGTTCTGTGGGTGCTTGTAGGTGCTTGTGGGTACTTGTAGGTTCTGTGGGTGCTTGTAGGTGCTTGTGGGTACTTGTAGGTGCTTGTAGGTACTTGTGGGTGCTTGTGGGTGCTTTCAGGTACTTGTGGGTACTTGTGGGTACTTGTGGGTGCTTGTGGGTACTTGTGGGCACTTGTAGGTACTTGTGGGTGCTTGTGGGTACTTGTGGGTGCTTGTGGGTACTTGTTGGTGCTTGTGGGTACTTGTTGGTGCCTTTAGGTACTTGTGGGTACTTGTGGGTGCTTGTGGGTACTTGTGGGTGCTTGTAGGTACTTGTGGGTGCTTGTAGGTACTAGTGGGTGCTTTTAGGTACTTGTGGGTGCTTTTAGGTACTTGTGGGTGCTTTTAGGTACTTGTGGGTGCTTTTAGGTACTTGTGGGTGCTTGTAGGTACTTGTGGGTGCTTGTAGGTACTTGTGGGTGCTTGTAGGTACTTGTGGGTGCTTGTAGGTACTTGTGGGTGCTTGTAGGTACTTGTGGGTGCTTGTGGATACTTGTGGGTGCTTGTGGGTGCTTGTGGGTACTTGTTGGTGCCTTTAGGTACTTGTGGGTGCTTGTAGTTGCTTGTGGGTGCTTGTAGTTGCTTGTGGGTGCTTGTAGGTGCTTGTGGGTGCCTTTAGGTACTTGTGGGTGCTTGTAGGTGCTTGTGGGTGCTTGTAGGAACTTGTGGGTGCTTTTGGGTACTTGTGGGTGCTTGTGGGTACTTGTTGGTGCCTTTAGGTACTTGTGGGTACTTTTGGGTGCTTGTGGGTACTTGTGGGTGCTTGTAGGTACTTGTGGGTGCTTGTAGGTACTTGTGGGTGCTTGTAGGTGCTTGTGGGTACTTGTGGGTGCTTGTGGGTACTTGTGGGTGCCTTTAGGTACTTGTGGGTACTTGTGGGTGCTTGTAGGTACTTGTGGGTGCTTGAGGGTGCTTGTGGGTACTTGTGGGTGCTTGTAAGTACTTGTGGGTGCTTGAAGGTGCTTGTGGGTGCTTGTGGGTGCTTGTAGGTTCTTGTGGGTGCTTGTAGGTACTTGTGGGTGCTTGAGGGTGCTTGTGGGTGCTTGTGGGTGCTTGTAGGTTCTTGTGGGTACTTGTGGGTACTTGTGGGTGCTTGTGGGTGCTTGTGGGTGCTTGTGGGTGCTTGTGGGTGCTTGTAGGTTCTTGTGGGTACTTGTGGGTGCTTGTAGGTACTTGCTCCGGGTGCTTGTAGGTACTTGCTCCGGGTGCTTGTAGGTACTTTGCGTTGCCTGTGTACCCCCACCAACGGCACCATAGTCCTTCCAGCATCCTCAGCGGTTAGGTAGGGTCGTACTGGACGAAATTGTAAAAGGGCGCTCCCTCTATCTACAAAATAGAAGCTAGTTCTCATACAAATAAAATGGCGCTACGCGGCAGCAATTAGCAATCGCCTACCGAAGGGTAGGGGCGTGCGTGAGGTACATTGGGAGAGATACGGTGCCGCAGGTCGCCCATCATCATTTTCAATCCATCTCAACTCGCTTATCCCTGTCCCAACCCCCGCGACTTCCAACCACTAGCATAGCCCACTCGATCACGCTCTCTTTTCCCCGGCTACATATTTTGAAGATGACACTTTTTTTAGGCGTATTAACAATTTTGGATCATCTTTGTGAACATTTAGGGTAGCCCTGACTATATTTTGTTTAAGGTTTTAAGCTCAATATCAAACAGACGTTAGTTTTTGCTACATAAAAGTTTGAAATTGACAATCTCGGATCGTCTTTGTGAAGCTTTAAGGATATCCGAATTTCATATTGGCCTTATGACAATTTTGAGCTAATTGTTAAACGGACATAAATCAGCATTTTTAAAAATTTTGTAAAATTGTCAATTTGGTCCTATTTCTGGGGTAAAAAATTGTATCATGTCAAAGCTTAGATTTACAATAAGAATACAAACTTTTATTGATTTTAATACGTTTTTTTTTTAAGTATCATTATAAATAAATGTCTGATTGAGCTAAATTTATGGTCCCCTTTATATATGTTTCTGCTTAGTGCAGATTTTGAAAATGTAAAACCGTTTCTTAACATTCTTAATTAAAATGAAGACTGAAGGAACAGATATTAATCAAAAATGTCTTGATTAGAATCAAGACCTAAAAATTATCGATAAGACTGAGGTTATCACTTGTCTGAAGGATCAGATATTAATTTTTCTTTTTAATTGAAACTTAAATGCATGCTTAAGAAAAAACAACGTTCCATTACCGTTTTCCGTTGAAATAAATTATTTTACTGGTAATCAATTTCAAAAATTTACTTATCTCGGCTTTTCGACCACAATTCCATTCCCCGAAAACATTTTATCATTACATTAATTACTTTTGGGAGATAACGTGTCAAAATAACCTATAAAACAGTAAAAAACTGTAATAGCGGTCTGTTTAGCCATGACAAGAACCTTTTAAAAGTTTCAAGCACTATATAACCCTTTCGAGACTAACAGGACCTGAGCAAACTATAGCTTAACCTGCTACTAGTACGACCGGGGAGAATTGATGTAAATTGGAGTTGAAATTTCATCATGTGCGACCTCGGCCTTGAAACTCTCCCATAGTCCCAGTGTGTGTAGAACATAATTTTTTTCGCTGTTATCGGCCAAAATCAATCTTTCTTGGTAGTGCCGCCTCCTCACTTGAATTTTTCATGATATATTAAGGTTTGAACGAACAAAATTCTAGATTACCATTTTCACTACCATGTCCCTCTGCTAACTTGAAGCAAACTTTCCTCTCTTTTTGCTGCTCATTACCGGTGCCATTCCCTTGACTTTCTGTTCGTTATAACTACTATCATGAGTTTATTTAATTCAAACCAAAATTTAAAAAAAATTGGATTTTTTTCCTTTTGTGTTACTTAGAATTTACAAATGTATATAACGTTGTCCGTGGACCGTGCCACATCAAATAGTCTCTAACCATTGTTAGAAACTAGAGAGAGAAATTGGGCAGTAACACTGATCTTGCCCTGAACTATGAGAATGAACAATACGACGGTTGATTAAAGTACACTTGATATTACATCATTTTGCAAAACCGCGAGTAAAAATCTTACTGTCCCTATTAAATTTGGCGCCATTGATTTTAGAATAATTAAAATGTTCCACTGCGAAGCGTGCCGGTCACGAATGGGGATGTAACGTCTGTAGGAACCTTTTAAAACGCAAAACCATACACGTACTCTCCCAAAAGTAATTAATGTAATGATAAATTGTTTTCGGGGAATGGAATTGTGGTCGAAAAGCCGAGATAAGTAAATTTTTGAAATTGATTACCAGTAAAATAATTTATTTCAACGGAAAACGGTAATGGAACGTTGTTTTTTCTTAAGCATGCATTTAAGTTTCAATTAAAAAGAAAAATTAATATCTGATCCTTCAGACAAGTGATAACCTCAGTCTTATCGATAATTTTTAGGTCTTGATTCTAATCAAGACATTTTTGATTAATTCATTAATAGCTTCGAACCGTTAATGGAAAATCGAAAATCTGATTATCTAAAATACTTCCTGGTTTTTTAGAGCATGCAGAGGTAGCCAAGCTTTTCGGCTAATTCCAAAATTCGAACTATTCATGTTTCAAGTTTAATATTAATAGCGTAGAAGAGAGGAATATAACCACTTTTATATTTGAATCTGATTCCCAAATTATTGATTCTCAAGAGGGAAAAATCAGGGATGTATAAAGAAGATGATGTAACCAAATCCAAAGAATATAGTATGTAGCAAAGAAGTGATATCTAGTTTATTAGGGAGAAGGTAAAATTCGCCACCTTTCCAGCTTTATCTTTAGTCCAAAAGTAGGTCCTGAGTTAATTCCCGCCTCTAAATTGCAACCAGCATCTCATTGGTTCTTGAAAACTCACGTCAGCGCGACACGAATGACGAAAATGACGTATTTTCCGACTGAGGAGAGGCGAAATAGCCCGGCCTCCTTTTACGTCCCCCCTTGTATTTTGAAACGGGGACTGGGACTATGGCGCGCGAATACTTAGGCATCTTATAACTTCTCCCTAGTAAACTAGATATAACTTCTTGATGTAGCTGCTGTCACACGTCCACGTGAGGAGACGGAAGAGAGTTTTTATTTATTTATTTAGAAACAGCTTTCGAAATTTCTTGTACTCAAGAGCTAGCCACAAAACAATTAATGATAGATTAGGTTGCATGGAGGGCCGCAAGTGGTCCACGGACCGCGTACTTGGCCATCCCTGTTTTTTGAGAATCTTGAGTATCGGGGCTATATAGAAACTCATACAATTAGGTTAGTTTAATTATAAAAGTTTGACTTATTCTGCAACGTAACTCCGCAAGACCTTGAGGCTTAATTATATATGTCCTTCGCTCAAAAACTACAAGTGAATGGTGTTTAATTGACTGTTATTTTCCACTGCCTTTCAGTATAGTATCTATCAAACCTTTTAAAGGAAAATTGTCTGCAGGCGTAATTACTTCAACGAACATTTTTAAAACTTTAGCAAATTCGAAAACTTTAGATAATCTTGACACACTTTGGTAAGGGTAAGAAATTTCTCCCTTAATCTTAATTCGCGGGTTTTGGATGCACCTATATATAGTTGACAGGACCATAGTCCACAGGGTGTTTCAAGAAAGGTGATAGAACCAAATTAATTTGTGTACGATTTTGACTCGAAAATGGATCGTATGACATTTTTCACTATGGGACACTGTTTACAAGTTATGATAAGAATGTTTTAGCAAGAAGTAATATCTAGCTTATTAGGGAGAAGGTATGAGTTTGCTACATTTCCAGCTTCATCTCCAGCAGTCCAAACTTAGGTACGGAGTTAATCCCCGCCTATAGATTACAACCAGCATCTCGTTGGTTCTTGAAAACTCACGTCAGCGCGACGCGAATGACGAAAAATACGGATTATCCGACTGAGGAGAGGCGAAATAGCCCGGCCTCCTTTTACTTCCCCTTGTATTTTGAAAGGGGGACTGGGACTATGGCGCGCGAATACTTAGGCATCTTATACCTTCTCCCTAATAAACTAGATATCACTTCTTGGTTTTAGCAATGACCCCTTAAATTTAAGTAAGATACGGAAAGATAATGCTGATTTAGTTAAGGGGTCTTCCGTAAGATACTAAACGATGATGCATTGCAGGATGGTAGGACCGATTAAGTACAGTTGGTTTAATGTGCGATTTTGTGTCGAAAATATAACAAGTTGTGATTAGATTGTTTTACCTATGACCCCTTAAATTTAAATTAGAAACTGAAACACAATGGTTATTTAATGAAGGGGTCGTCCGTAAAATACTCCAATCATAAATTGTTAACGGTGACCCTTATAGGTAAAATGTCACGGAACATTTTCGACTCAAAACCCACTCTACTTCGGAACTATACACCCTTTTTGGTAACACTCTGTATGTGTAGCTGCATTGATAAACAATTGACTATATATATATTCTAAGCCAATGTTTCCGTCGAATAGGTCCGCTTTCAGTCGAGAATATTCAGGCACCAAGCTCTTGTCGTATAGCGGCTGTCGGCTGGTGTGGTGATTTATTTAATTTCGCCCTATATCCTTCAATATTGCAATTAAAGCCGCAACCCTTTTGTTATAAGATTTTAACGTGTACACCCGTTCTATTCTATTCCATCGTTGGCATCAGAACGTGTCAGCTTTTGTTTATATTAGTCTTCTAAGCCTTGGCTTTAATTTCGAAATTAACACAATGTTTCCCCATTTCAGACCAACAATGTAAGACTACGCGACAAAATTGTCAAATCAAGCTTAATCTAAAGCTCTTAAAGGGATAGTCTGGGCTAGAATTTTTTCTAATTTAATTAAAAGAGCGTATAAAATAATGAATATTTCAATTAGAACCATGTTTCTATCTACAATAAAAAAGACGATACAAGTTCAATTAAGTTTCCGTAATGGACACTACGCGTTAGGCTGCTTCGCGAAGCACTGGGAAGTTTTCTACTACGAACTTTCTCGTGACGTCACACTCCTATACTGTATTTTACCAAGGTTTTGGCGACCATATTGGAAGTCGTCAGCTCAAACCATACAGTTTAGACAACCAATATTGACGTCACGTCCCCGTAGCTCCTACCCTTTCAGTACCACTCTATTGGACGAATCAGTCAGGTGGTACTAGGGGTCCAATAGGGGTGCTCCGCTCGTATCTTCTTTAATGTTGTAGATAGAAACATGCATGGTTCCCTTTGATGTATACATTATTTTGTACGCTCTATCGATTTAAAAAGAAAAAAATATATAGCCCGGAGTATCCTTTTAAGTTAAACTTTACTAAATCTCAATTTAAAGATCGAAGACCTTTTCACGTTTATTCAGGTAAACAAGGTGTTCCGCGTTGGGATATTCATATCCGTCCACCCTTGGAGGATGGAGCTGAGCTGGAGTAGAATTCTTAATACTTAAAACGTTGCCGCTGAACCCCTAACGAAGTCCTCCCATCATCCTCGGTGGGTCGTACGGCAGTCTGGGAAATAGTGCACTTCCTCTGGTCCAAGACCAGTTTATTGGACTAGTTTTTAAATTCAAGGAGTGAGGGTTACTGGTCCTCGGGAACAGTTTAATATTTGCAAATCTATAGGAGAACAAAGACTGGGACCAGTCTGGAGACCATTTTATTATTTCCGATGCTAAGGGGGTCGACCAGTGACCAGTTTAAAAAATATGATTATTTCCCAGACTGTCGTATGGTAAAAAACGTCGACAATGCGCCCTCCCCCCCCCCCCGTGTCTTAAAAATACGAAGTTCAAATTTGATGTACTACTTGCTTGAATTAAATTGGATCGCAATCGTGCATGAAAACGCGCAAAAATAACATGCTAGTCTAGTTAGTAAGATAATCACTATTAAACATGGTAAATAATTAAATTTATAAACTCTAAATTAATTTTATAAAGGTGTCTTACGTTTAGGCTATTTTGAGTGGCGGTATAGCTAGATTTCTTTCAACCATAGTCTGATTAACACCATAAATGGCCAGCCATGTAAAATGACCCCAATAATTAAATCCCAAACTGTGTGACGTGTATCAGGATTATTGTCGAAACTGGAAAAACATTTTAATTAGTTTCATATTCCCTTTTGTAATCGTTTTGGATCGAGGGGCTAACCACTGCGGTCCCTAGTGACCTGATTTGTAAACATTTGGTTTTTGGCTAAAACAGCCCTAATATTCCTAAGAAGGAATATTGTTGTGCAATCGCAAAATTTTCATATTTATGCATATTGAAATTATCATTGTGGTCTTCATCTGAAATTGTGGAATTTATTTTATTTGCAGGTGGTTATTTGACCGAATGACCTCACGGACTCGTGGTTTAAATTTCTTCGATGAGCCACGTTTGGCTGAATGGAGGATCGCGGGAACCAAACACGTTCTGGCTGACTACAATGACGTCCCGGGCTCGTGGTTTAAATTTCTTAGAAGGGTCACGTTTGGCCATCAGCGAGGGATCATGATAATGGCGGTCAAGTGTACGCCTGCACGGAGGATCGCGGAAACCAATCACGTTATTTCAAAATACAATGACGTCACGGACTCGCGGTTTAAATTTCTTCGAAGGGCAACGTTTGGCCTTCAGCGAGGGATCATGATATTGGCGGTCCCGTGTGTTGTGTTCCGTCGTATGAGATATACGCAACTTAGCGTGCAGTTTGTGTAGTCTCTAGAGGGAGAGGTTCTTTTCCAATCCCACCTCTATCACCATGTTGTGTTCCCGTTTAATGACAACGACTTATTGGTTAATTTAAAATACTTTATTGTGCTATAGTCCCCGACTGTCCATTCAAGAGTGACCCGATCTATGCGGGTCATCTCTCTTTTATCTCGTGTGCCCCTAGTGGCCATATTACATACTAATGTTACATCTGGTAAGTTATCACGTGACTAATTAAAATTACAACACCGTGCACCTCTGCGCGGAGGATCGCGGGAACCAATCACGTTCTGGCCGACTACATTGACGTCACGGACTCGTGGTTTAAATTTCTTAGAAGGGCCACGTTTGGCCATCAGCGAGGGATCAAGATTTTGGAGGCCCAGTGCACTCCTGCACGGAGGATCACGAGAACCAAACACGTTCAGGCCGACTACAATGACGTCACGGACTCGTGGTTTAAATTTCTTAGAAGGGCCACGTTTGGCCATCAGCGAGGGATCAAGATTTTGACGGTCAAGTGTACGCCTGCACGGAGGATCGCGGGAACCAATCACTTTCTGGCAAAATATAATGACGTCACGACGGTTTCCGAACGCGTAGTTTTTTCGCATTTTTAAACTCGAACAAACTTTGAACTTGGTGAACTTTCAA
Source organism: Phalangium opilio (assembly GCF_054372755.1). Taxonomy (NCBI): domain Eukaryota; kingdom Metazoa; phylum Arthropoda; class Arachnida; order Opiliones; family Phalangiidae; genus Phalangium; species Phalangium opilio. The sequence goes on from NW_028324226.1 coordinate 3,496,906, forward strand.
TTTCGCGATGCGGTTTAATTGTTATCTATTAACTTGACGAGATTTATGGTTATCTACGAGTTCATCGGGATGCCACAACAAACGAGTGAGTACCAAATGGTAATATCCTATTGGATAGAATCCCGTTGGATCGAATTCAAATTTCTAAAATTGTAGCCAAATTTAAAACAATTTATAGCCCAAAGAGCGATTTTCTACTGAATGGGAATATTTAAATGGAAGAGCTTTCGACTGAATGGGATGGGTTTACACATATAAAATCATAGCGTTTTCCTTGAGTTGCCGGGCTCCAGTAGCGCAATGGATAAAGTGATTTGGATGATCGAAGAAGTTAAGCAGCATCGAGCGCCGTCAGTACTTGGGAGGGAGATCTCTTAATGGTAAGGTTAGATTACGTTAGGTATGGTTAGGTTAGGGTTAGACAATTTCCAAAAATGGAAGTTATTTTCTGAAATTTGTTGAAGAATGTTATTGGTGAACACATATTATTTGCTGCAGTATCAAGAAGTTTAATAAGAAAATCAATTTTATTTTTAGGTTAGGTTAGTTTAGGTTAGTTTAGCTTAGGTTAGGTTTGGTTAGGTTAGGTTTGGTTAGGTTTGGTTAGGTTTGGTTAGGTTTGGTTAGGTTAGGTTTGGTTAGGTTTGGTTAGGTTTGGTTAGGTCAGGTTAGGTCAGGTTAGGTCAGGTTAGGTTAGGTTAGGTCAGGTTAGGTTAGGTTAGGTTAGGTTAGGTTTGGTTAGGTTAGGTTAGGTTTGGTTAGGTTTGGTTAGGTTTGGTTAGGTTTGGTTAGGTTTGGTTAGGTTTGGTTAGGTTAGGTTAGGTTAGGTCAGGTTAGGTTAGGTCAGGTTAGGTCAGGTTAGGTTAGGTTAGGTTTGGTTTGGTTTGGTTAGGTGAGGGTTGGTTTGGTTTGGTTAGGTTAGGTTTGGTTTGGTTAGGTTTGGTTTGGTTTGGTTAGGTTAGGTTAGGTTTGGTTAGGTTTGGTTAGGTTAGGTTAGGTTAGTAATATTTTATAAATCATTTAACAATGTTACGCCTTTTCCAAAATATTGAAATTTTGCTTCATTGACTTCTCAAATAATATGCCTTTTCCAAAACATTACTGTTATGTTAGGTTAGGTTTGATTTGGTTTGGTTAGGTTAGGAATATTTTATAATTCATTTAACAATGTTATGCCTTTTCCAAAATATTGATGTTTAGCTTCATTGACTTCTCAAATAATATGCCTTTTCCAAAACATTACTTCTATGTTAGGTTAGGTTTGGTTAAATTAGGTTAGTAATAATTTATAAATCATTTAACAATGTTACGCCTTTTCCAAAATATTGAAATTTAGCTTCATTGACTTCTCCAAAAATATGCCTTTTCCAAAACATTACTGTTATATTAGGTTACGTTTGGTTTAGTATTTTCTGCAATAACAAGAAGTTTAATAGGAAAATCAATAGAAAAATAGGATTGAAAGGAAAATTCATGATTGGAAAACCGCCCAAATTGCGGTATTCGGTCTAATGGGATTCGGTCGAACGAGACATTCGATCCAATGGGATTCGACCCAATGGTAGACAATCTACCAAATCTCTCTTGTCTTAACAAGCATACAAGTCAGAGCGCTGCGTCCCATTGTCCCTTACCCTATAGTCTGTGAATCATGAGGTGTATATTGTTTTAGGTCAGAGCGCTGCGTCCCATAGTCCCTTACCCTATAGTCTGCTAATCATGAGGTGAATATTGTTTGTGTATACTGTTATCTGTTTCGAACGTTGTGTGAACTTTCAGTTTCGCGAGTTACTGTTATCTGCTTCGAACTTTGCGTGAACTTTCAGTTTCGCGAGTTACTGTTATCTGCTTCGAACTTTGCGTGAACTTTCAGTTTCGCGAGTTACTGTTATCTGCTTCGAACTTTGCGTGAACTTTCAGTTTCGCGAGTTATACGGTTATCTACTTCAACCTTTGTGTGAACCATGTATGAGTTCATCAGGATACCGAAAAATATTTAGTAAGTATTAAAGCCAATTTCTTGAGAATTTAGCTTCAGTTTTTAAATGGCGGCATGCGGCATTGCGGCGCGCTTAACAATCCCAGGGTACTCTGGGAGACTCACATTGTAGCAGATAGCCACGAACATTACTACTCCATCTCACCTCTCCTCCAAGATCCACTATCTTTGTTGACATAACGCTTAGTAACTATAACAAAATATTGGAGAAAACTCTATTACACCAAAGGGTTGCGTCATGCACGCGCTAGGGCCGATATAGATTGTCTTTCCAGGTCGATAATGAGCTTTTAAAAAGGCAGCTAGGTTCGGCGCTAATTGGGTTTTAGCTAGGGGCTCTTGATGTCACTGCACCATTGATAACGAAGGTTTAGTTAGGGTACAGTTAATAGAGTTACAACTTGGAATGGATATGAGGTGCAATATGCACCTGATCTGCCGGACCGAAATAACTCTTCGCTAAATTAAAAGTGGGGACGTTCTGGGGTTGCACGTTTGTTACACTGTAGGGTCACTGGTCTCATTCCCAAGCGAAGAAGGAATTAAGGGATAGGAAGCTACGTACGTGTGCTGCGTTTCTAAGTGTTCCGAATTAAATACGAGGCTAGAAGCTTGTTTACTAAAATGAAGCGCTAGTTTATGATTTTATGTCTTATCATATTGTTTCGGAAATAGAAAAGTATCACAAGTTTCTTAGTCAATTTGGATAATCCATTATCTTCTTTCTTTAAATCTGCACACTTTCCATTTAGAATGGTAGGTTTTGCATAGCTTCCGCATGGAAGTATCACTATTTTTCTTAATTTCCCCGATTTCGCATACTTCACCCTTGGAACTTCCCTTTTAAGTTCACCGATGTTGCTTACTTCCCCGATTTCGCATAGTTCTCCTATAAAACTTCCCCCTTTTAAGTTCCCCGATTTCGCATACTATCATTGGAACTTTCCCCTTTTAAGTTCAGATTTCGCATACTTCTCCCTTGGAACTTTCCCCTTTTAAGTTTCCCGATTTGGAACTACCCCAATTTAGAATACCACGATTTCTCGTCCTATATTGGTTAAAGGGCTCCACCGGCTTCTTGCGGGCGCGGTAGCTTTGGAAGAGGTAAAAGGCGGTCTGCCGTTTGCACGTGTAAGGATAGAGACCCCGCAAGCCTCTGGTGGAACCCTTTAACTAGGGAAAGGTTACAGTTAAAGCTAGATAATAGTTAACTAGAAATGTTTCGTTCATCTCTACATAACAACTTCAAATAATGGATGTCTACAAAGTATATTGATTGCTAGTTAGCTCTTCTACGGGGTTGTAAAGTGTTTTAACTCGATTAGAAGACACGTTGCCAAATTTTTAATTTTTTTTTGAGCCTTTGTTTTTTTAGGGTTTACTATACGGTTTACTTACTCACTTTACTTCTGTATTTGTTTTGGGCGGTGTTAATTCAGGAAGCTTGCAATTTCCTCGGTTACGACGTGATACAGGGGCATAATTTTCTGATTAGACGTATTTGAAGTTAGGGCTGGGTTGGCAAAAGGGGCGGGATCCTCCTATTTTCATCTACATGATGGAGGAATAACGGAGTAGAAGGCTAGTGGGGAGTAAAGATGATTGAGTAAGCCAAGGTGTAACGGTTCGTCGGAAGGGTTAAAAGCATTTTAATTAATTACTTCCTCTCATTATCACTTGATTACTCTTTTGATTATCCAATTTGGTGTTAAATTTAATTGCTATTTTAGTGGCGTCCCAATCTTTCCAGGAATAGTATCAAAATGACTCGTTTTAAATATTGTCATATTTTAGAAATATAATACGCCATAATTTTAATCATTAATTTTTAAATTAAAATATGCCTTTATTTTATTCTTCAGTTTTTAAATTAAAATATTTGAAAAAACAAATAAAAGAAAAACAATTAAGCAAAATTTCAATTAGCCAATGCACGCGAAGGAAATTTCACCCTTCTCATTTGGAAGAAATAATGCATTAAGTAATTACGTTTTAGTTCATTTGAAGAAACGAAATTTTTTTTTGGTTTTCAAAACGAAATAAAAGTCGCATTACCGCGCAGTTTTTAATACATCTTTTAATTGGAAAATAAAATATGAAACTACCCTATTTCAGAGTTTTTAAATTAAACGTTTAAAACGTGTAAGTTATGGCTTGCCTTATGATGAAGCTTTGTCTAATTGCCACACTTTTCTTAATCAATCATCCTTACTTTCCATTTTATGATGCCCAATTTCCAAATCTGTACTTAATCTGTCGTAATTGATTTTAATTTTTTTTTACATATTTTAAATGAATTTTTTGTTTTAAAATTTAAAGTTACTTTAAGGAGTGGGTAAAGGGGTTAAATTTTCCAATACTAAATGACAGAAACATGTTTAGCAAATCAGACGCATTCGCTCGCTATAGCCTTATACTCTGAAGTTCGCCGCCATTTTCGGTGAAAGAGGAGGAACCAACTAAAGCCACACCCCTCTGACCTTTGCACTAAAGGGGCTAGAGAAATTTCATCCCCGTTTCCTAACTTTAACCGCACTTCATTGTTGCCAGTTATTTGTTATTAAAGCATATCTGAAGGTTTGGAACTTAATGATAACCAAATCGAACAGGTTGTAGATAGCGGTTGAATTGCACTCTCAAATGACTGGCAACACTTGTCTGCACAATATCTATTGGACTTTTCACTTTGTCTAATAATTTTTATAGCCTCTAATAATGGCTACACTAATAACTGACAACTAAGTCTAAACAGTGTTTTTTCATTTATTTATACGCCAATTTGGTGGTCCTTATTGAATCTGAAAAGAGCTTACACTTTTCTTAAGGAGCTACAGAAAAATTTCCTCCTCTCTCACAAATGTCTGGCAGTACTTGTCTGGAAACTAAACGCTTGTCAGGTGGTTACTTACCTACAAAGAGTATGGTCTTTAATTTTATATAATGCTTCCCAAAGGACTAAGTTGCTATATAACACCGCAATGTTAATTTATTAGGAAAAAAATGAAGAATATTATAATCTTGGCGTCGAACTTCGATTAGTCAGCTGTTTAAACCGAAACCAATCTTTTTGGGTTTTTTTTTTCTCTGCACGATGAAGCGGCAATTTTCTTTGATGATAGACAAAGCAAAGACCAAATAAAATTTTAATAAAAAGTACCTCAGTGTTCGTAGGCATGAAGAACCATGGAAACTGGATTTTCAAAAGTTGTACGAACGCTGAAAACACCCTATTTGCTATTACCTCATAGAGAAAGTGTACAAACTTCATCTTGTCAACGCGTGGTTCTAGAAGACCAATAGGGAGGGAATGGACATTTGGCAAAATTTGACAAGAAAGATATGTAAATTTCGATCGAAAGCGAGTGTTTCATAGATGTGTAGAGTCAGGAATACATACAGCTAATTGGAATGGTGTAGCCATTTTCTCAACGTATATAGGCGGGCTTTGAGGGAGGAGCCTAGACTAATCATTAGGTATGATAAATTTTGCGTCACGAATAAAATTTATCTCGCTGCGCATTTAATTTTGCACCCGCTCCTGACCTATCATCGCTACGTCACTATCATATTGGCTCAAGACTTTATTGCTCATGGTCTATAGGAATATAAGCAGATGACCAACCGATGCTATCACCACAATTAGCAAGACGTCAGGAAACGCGTGACGGAGACAGGGTGGGAAATAAGGATTTTTTAAAGTGGACATTAGGACAGTGACCCGTCTGGCCTAGAATAAATAAACTGGTCCATGACCATGGACCAGGGCACGTCGTCTGCTGAACTAAAGAGGTGCATAATTAAAATATTTGAGTTAATGTCTGGACTCTGATTACCCTTGAATTTTCTTAGTGTTCCCGTGGACCACTGACCCACCCTCCGATTGAATTTTTAAACTGGTCACTTGCCCTGTGCCACCACCTTATTTCCCACGCTGGACAGAGATCGCTCAAGCCCCGCCCACTAAACCAGCATAGAATGGGGCGCATTGATTCCTATTAGGTGTATGTATTCCTAGTAGTACATTTTATTTCCCTTCTATGATTCAAATTAATTAAAGAGAAAAATAATTCCCCAACAACCATTGCTCCCCTAGTTCCACTATTTGACAGATGGCACGCGGTTATTCCAATATCATTAAACGAGACCAAAGACCGCGCGGGAAAACGTCTGAAAGAATAAGATGGAGAAGGTTGGCGGGAAAAATTCCAGGGCTCGGACACTTTACAAATTAGTTAAGTGACAAATTTTCCGCGAAATTTTATTGATAGAACTGTATAAATCGCTGTGAGGTGTCTTTTGACCTTAACAGCAGTCCCATTTGCTAGTCATAGTTAAGGACACACCAACACTGATATTTTTACCTCTCCGAGTGACGATGACGTTACGGAGAGGTATGAAACTGGACGTGACTGTCCACGCGTTCGCAGTTGGCAAATCGGAGCAAACTTATTAGCTGAAAGCAATATTAGCTTCTACTCCATTATCATTATTAGGGTTAAGATTTACGTAGCGATCGGCTAGGGTTACGAGAAACGTCTATCCTCCCAATTGCAGGGCTTCCACCAAAGGTTCACGCAACGGAGAGTTTTATTACCATTTATAGTGAATCAATCGCCTTAGGCCTATATACCCTAATTTTCCAAAATTTGTTAAAAAGGCATATGCTTGCATTCAAACGTCAACAATAGGTATGTTTAAAAAGATTTTAGGAATAAAGTTTCTTAAAATGATTTAACTATAACTAAGCTAAATTAATGACGATTAAAATAATTAATATCAATTTTATTTATTTATTTAAAACTTCTTAATTGCGTCTGGAATCGGAGAGGTTTATTTTGGTTTCTCAACTTGTTTTTATAATTCAGACCATGTTGTTGAAGTGATATTATTTCAATATAGTTTGGAATCAATTTTAAATGAACATCACGTTAGTTTCCAACCCCTCGGAAAAATCTCTACTTAATGTACTGAAGCGTTAAGGTCGCTCGCCCAAGGAGAAATGAATGTGGCTTTAGGTCTATTTCCTTTTTCTTTAAATCTTGCACGCTGTTTCCGAAAGTTCTCTATGTTTTCCTCTATCAAGGGTAGCTTTTATTTATTATTTTTTTTCCTTGGTTGTAATCCCCTGAAATTTGCATGGTAATAAATTTTGCCTTCTTTTACTTGATGAGCATCTGGAGAATTTCTCATTAGTTTTAGTGGCGCGATGCTTGTAAACCAATAACTTTTTAAAACGTTATATATTGGCCTATTGTAATAACGTTTTTCGGAGAGTTTTCGGCAGCATATCTGTTTCGTAGCGTGAATTTATTCATTTCGTAGTTAATTTAAAATTCGGCTGCCTTTATAACAGAAAACTGCTGTGAAATTCAAATACAGAGAAATTTCAAATTCGGATTAGGTTGCTGTAAGGAGGTTTATGCAAATTTTACGTAGGCAAAGAGGTAAAATATTTAAATGCTACTAATACGGATGTAATGAGCTGAAATTCATTTAATTTTTATTTGTTTTCCCAGTTTAGAGTTTAGTCGTTTAAATTATAAAGGGTTATCTTGATTGTAATTTCATTGCTACAGACTTTTCTAAAGCCAATGGGACGACTCCCTTGTGCTAAACCCAGGGACTAATCATTCTCAAATTTAGTGTACAACGATTACGTACGTGTTGCGTGTAATTAACCGTCGCTTTATTTTTGAGTTTGGTTGCGTTGGGTTAGGTTTGAGTTTGGTTGCGTTGGGTTAGGTTTGAGTTTGGGTGCGTTGGGTTAGGTTTGAGTTTGGGTGCGTTGGGTTAGGTTTGAGTTTGGGTGCGTTGGGTTAGGTTTGAGTTTGGGTGCGTTGGGTTAGGTTTGAGTTTGGGTGCGTTGGGTTAGGTTTGAGTTTGGGTGCGTTGGGTTAGGTTTGAGTTTGGGTGCGTTGGGTTAGGTTTGAGTTTGGGTGCGTTGGGTTAGGTTTGAGTTTGGGTGCGTTGGGTTAGGTTTGAGTTTGGGTGCGTTGGGTTAGGTTTGAGTTTGGGTGCGTTGGGTTAGGTTTGAGTTTGGGTGCGTTGGGTTAGGTTTGAGTTTGGGTGCGTTGGGTTAGGTTTGAGTTTGGGTGCGTTGGGTTAGGTTTGAGTTTGGGTGCGTTGGGTTAGGTTTGAGTTTGGGTGCGTTGGGTTAGGTTTGAGTTTGGGTGCGTTGGGTTAGGTTTGAGTTTGGGTGCGTTGGGTTAGGTTTGAGTTTGGGTGCGTTGGGTTAGGTTTGAGTTTGGGTGCGTTGGGTTAGGTTTGAGTTTGGGTGCGTTGGGTTAGGTTTGAGTTTGGGTGCGTTGGGTTAGGTTTGAGTTTGGGTGCGTTGGGTTAGGTTTGAGTTTGGGTGCGTTGGGTTAGGTTTGAGTTTGGGTGCGTTGGGTTAGGTTTGAGTTTGGGTGCGTTGGGTTAGGTTTGAGTTTGGGTGCGTTGGGTTAGGTTTGAGTTTGGGTGCGTTGGGTTAGGTTTGAGTTTGGGTGCGTTGGGTTAGGTTTGAGTTTGGGTGCGTTGGGTTAGGTTTGAGTTTGGGTGCGTTGGGTTAGGTTTGAGTTTGGGTGCGTTGGGTTAGGTTTGAGTTTGGGTGCGTTGGGTTAGGTTTGAGTTTGGGTGCGTTGGGTTAGGTTTGGTTAAAATATATTGTGATTATTTTAAGGGTGATGACAATTGACACTTCATACCTCGAAAATAAATTTTCAAAATTTAGCATAGCTCTTTTGTAATCCATTTATCCCACCCACTAACTCTTATCTAAGCGAAAATGTCGCCGTCTTGTTCATTTTCTGTTATCTTTCAATTACGAACTTTCCTGTAAATAGAGGAAGCTGGCCTTCGCCGCCGAAGTTCGCTCTACCTACATACACTCTTCTTACGAAAATATCCTTTTTCGCTCTAACGAGAAGTAATCCGAGATATACCAGACGTTGCTTCCTTCCTTTCTGACGTAAAATTTAGTTATACTAGACTTTATACGAAAACCTTTCTCAAAATGGCTGAAGATATAAATTTTCAAGTTATTTTTACATTTAATCGATCTGGAAAATTCGTTGGTGAAAACCGCTAACATAACGTATTTTTGATTAAACGAGGCGCCTTGTATGATTTCTAGCGATGCTTACCTCAAATTTCATGATATTTCAGGACATTTTTCCTTCTTTCTTTGAGTATAAACATTTTCTATGAAATTTCTTTAACTTTTAGTGATTCCACAGATTTCACGAGACGCACTGCTTGATTTCTTGCGATTCCAACCTCATATTTCATGATATTTCACGAGAAGTTTCGCTGCTTTCTTCGGATATAAACATATTCCATGAAATTTCACTATCTTTTACGTGATTCGACTGAAAATTTTAGCTTCTGATTTCACGAGACTCCATGCGTGATTTCTTGCGATGCTAACCTCAAATTTCATGATATTTCACGAGATTTTTTCCTCGCTTTCTTCGGATATAAACATATTCCATGAAATTCCCATATCTTTTATGTTTTTATACGTGAAGAGATTTTCGTGTTTACCATATTTCTGGTTTCACGGGACGCCCTACGTCATTTCTTGTGATGCTAACCTCAAATTCCGTGATATTTCACGAGATATTCGCTGTTTTCTCAGCTCTTAACAAGTTCCGTTGAAATTGTACATATTTAAAATGTTTCCACTGTAGTTTCTCAAATATACCATCCACTTGATTAACTCCTAATATTCCGCTACGAATACAATTTTTTTCTAACTCAATATTCCATAACTGATTTAATCCACATATTTGCAATATTTAAAATCACATTATCCTTTAAAATATTCGATATCACGGAGTCTGGGTATTTATTGAATGAATCTGCATTCACGCGTAGGTGGTCTATTTTCCCGAATTTAACAGAAAGAAAGTTTTTGTTCTATGTGATAGCAGAAGTGGATAATAGAAGAAGGATTGCTCTTTGTATCCTCTTAATACTTTAGCTATGTAACATGATTCTTCCCAGGCTCATGCACCTTTTGTTTGCTCTCCCGCTTATCAAACTTCAGATGGGCATCGCGCCGTGCTAGGGTGAATTCTATAACTGTTTGCTACTAAATACTCAGCAATAAACCCACAAACCTTGATTGTCTTGACGTGGGACAAAAATCCACAAGCGCATGCGCCTTGGCAAATAGTTAAGCGCTAGAGAAATTAATGATAAGGGAACTATTTATCTCGTATGCCATTCGGTTTAGTTACCTTGCTATATAATAAATGTTCTGATTTTGGGAAGAATCATGGTCACAATATGCCTCGCTTTGTGGTACACTTCTCTCGAAGAGGAGTATTATATACTTTTAATAATAGTAAGCCTAACGAAAATGGAATCCTTACGATTTTACTCTGTGCAGGGAAAACACAATTTTAGTCAACACATTATCTATTCCATTAGTCAAAACTTTGTGGTAAGTTTCTCTCTTTCGGAATCGGGCTTCTTTAATGAATGCTATCTCGATTCCGGAATAAATTTACAGACACTCGGATGTTGCGGAAAAACCAATGAAAATTTTCTCTCTCTAGCGCTTAAAGGGTGGTTAAAACTTGAAAATATTGTTCGTTACAGTTGGGTTAAGGTCATATACAGGCCCAGGTTTTTCAGATAAGTCTTCCATGAATTTAATGGTGCGGTGTTCTTTTGGTCAACCGAGTTGAAAGTTTCAAAGAACATGGGGGTCTACAACAAACGTTGTCTGGCCGCTAAAACAGGGAAATAGTCACACATGTGGCGTAATTAACTTTACTTTTCCGGAGCAAGCACACTTCTACCCATCTAATAGTAGACATCTGATAGATAAAGGTTCAATAACGTTCTTAGATTGAAGGGTGATATGTTTTAGTGCACATGTGTGACTATTGCCTTTGTTTTAAGGGCCAATCGATGTTTGGGAGCCCATACCTATAAGTAACTAAATGCTGTAGACCCCCATGCACGTTCTTTGACACTTTTCTCTCAGTTTGACCCTAAAAACACGCCCTTTAATTTATGGCAGACTTATCAGAAACACCCTGTATAATATAGTTCATTCAGGTACTAAATACAATATTAAAGTCACTTGAAAATTAAATAATTCAGAGTCGTTGAGTAAACAATTGTGTAACGTGAACGCCTTATAAGTTTCCATTTAAATTCCAACTTATACATTATGGACGAAATTATGCTATTTTTTTTGTCATGTATAGACTTAGAAAGGGGAAATATTTTAAATTTTAAATTGTAATTTAGTACTTCTGTGCAATGCAGAGAAATGATTTACAGGGGCCGATAGAGAATACATTAGATGTTTGCCCCTGGAAAATGGGCTTCTAAAAGAACTAATAATTAGTTTGTGGAAACGAGTAATCTTTAAATAAAATGCCTAAAATTTTGGTTATATTTATAAAATAATTATGTTATATCTCTATTAAAATGTTTGAGTGTATTTTCCGTGAAATTTGTTTCTATTTAATATATTTCCTTGCGCATGGGTGCATGGCAGGGAAATGATTTACAGGGGCGCGTAGAGAATACATTAGACATTTGCCCCTGGAAAGCTGGCTTTTGAAAGAAAAAAGATATTAGTTTGTGAAACAATTAATGCTTCTGAACGACAACTTTGGTGTAAAAAATGTTTCCAAGTACTGAACATGATGGTATTATATTTAACATAATTGTGAATATCATGCTCATATATCCATAGGAGCAACATGACCAATTTTATGGTAGAATAATCCGAACAAGTCTCGAATAAAGCTAGATACGTTTTACCATCCCTTCAGTTTCTAGCCACTTTCTCCCACCAGCTTTATTTTAATATTTGATGGAAACAAATTGCCTTTTGATGCATTTTCTTCGCCGCCTTTTCCCCAGAGAGCCTTTGGCCTTTACCTCTATTATAAATCCTATCAAAAACCACTCTTTCAGCGAAATATATATAGGTAGATACAACACAACAGGTGTCTCTAAATGTAACCTTTTACCCCGCTACCGCTAATTCCTTGCCCATAGGAATTTTGGAGAATCGATACTTAGAAAAGATCCTATTCTATTTTAACAGGAATAACTCAAAGATATCAGTTGCTAGCACTCAATTTGCGGTTGGTTCCTTGCGTGATGCTTAGTTTTAGGAAAAGTCTTTCTTTATAGGATTAATCTAGCGCAAGGATTCCTTAATTTCCCCGTATTGCTTAGCTGGGAGAACGAAAACTCTCGAAAAATCAAGGATAAAGTTTTGTTTTCTGCTCAAAATTCTACTGGTAGGAATATCGTATGATCAAAGTGAACATAATTGAGAAAGGGTTTCCGTATGAGCAGAGTGAAGATGATTGAGCAAGGGCTGGGGTTCCACGTGAGCAGAATGAAGATGATTGAGCAAGGGGCTGGGGTTCCACGTGAGCAGAATGAAGATGATTGAGCAAGGGGCTGGGGTTCCACGTGAGCAGAATGAAGATGATTGAGCAAGGGGCTGGGGTTCCACGTGAGCAGAATGAAGATGATTGAGCAAGGGGCTGGGGTTCCACGTGAGCAGAATGAAGATGATTGAGCAAGGGGCTGGGGTTCCACGTGAGCAGAATGAAGATGATTGAGCAAGGGGCTGGGGTTCCACGTGAGCAGAATGAAGATGATTGAGCAAGGGGCTGGGGTTCCACGTGAGCAGAATGAAGATGATTGAGCAAGGGGCTGGGGTTCCACGTGAGCAGAATGAAGATGATTGAGCAAGGGGCTGGGGTTCCACGTGAGCAGAATGAAGATGATTGAGCAAGGGGCTGGGGTTCCACGTGAGCAGAATGAAGATGATTGAGCAAGGGGTTCCACGTGAGCAGAATGAAGATGATTGAGCAAGGGGTTCCACGTGAGCAGAATGAAGATGATTGAGCAAGGGGTTCCACGTGAGCAGAATGAAGATGATTGAGCAAGGGGTTCCGTGTGATAAGAGTGAAGATGATTGAGCAAGGGGTTCCGTGTGATAAGAGTGAAGATGATTGAGCAAGGGGTTCCGTGTGATAAGAGTGAAGATGATTGAGCAAGGGGTTCCGTGTGATAAGAGTGAAGATGATTGAGCAAGGGGTTCCGTGTGATAAGAGTGAAGATGATTGAGCAAGTGGTTCCGTGTGATAAGAGTGAAGATAATAGAGCAAGTGGTTCCATAAAATCGTAGAAAAGATATCGGAAAAGATTCGCTAGAATTAATCCTGTCAACATAATTTAATAACTTCGGATACTTAATATATTTCTATCGAAACTTATAATGATCGGGTATTTTAGAGAGTAGCTGCTATTGGTCCCCAATTACTTCCTTCTCCTTCACCTTCACCTTTTTGCGAAGCGGCTGAGTCAGACGCCTACGACTCGAATCTTAGGGAGTAAAACGAGATTTCATGGGAACCAGTCTTATTTCTCCTTCGCTTCGCTTTGGGAGGCGTCGAAGCATCTAGTGGGAAAAGTGGTGTAGATAGTTGTGGGGATGACACGTCTTTCCTGCATGCCCGGATCGGAGCAGCCCTGCTGCTTCTCCTCTCTCTGTAGCGAAGTGAATTTTCAGAAAAGAGATCGCTTTCGCATACGAAACGTGGCTCTTGTTGGAAGCGCAACTTCATTTGCCTGTCCCGTTTAGTGAATGCTCTTTTGGTGAAAGATTGGGACTTTGAAATATCTCCGTAGTTTTAATGATGGGACAAAGATTGTTTTGTATCGTCGTTAGTTAACGAAATTTATACGAAAGTTTTGATTTGTTTTGGTTTTTAATATTTGAAGGACAGAAAAACGTTTCGCGGATTTAATAGCGGGTAAGCTTTCTTTCAAATTTCTTTTTAATCATTTGCGTGTAAACTTATAAAACCAATTAGGGTTGTTGTTTTTTTTCCTATGGAAATTTTTGCAAATATTGAAGGTAGTTTTGAAAATTTTAAACTTATATTTTAAAAAGAAGTATTTAAAATATTTCGAGTCAGAATTAATTTTAAAGTTTTAATTTAAACTAAAACACTCGCTTCAATTAAAAATGCAAATATAAACTAAATATTCAAAGCGCTCACTTCATATAAAAATACCAATTTAAATGAATTATTTAATAAAATAAGGTAAATATGTCCGTATAATTATTATTTTAACGATGCGTCTTGTATACGTTTTAGAATATTGGTTTGTTTATTTATTTACTTGCTTGTTTGATTCTTCTTTACGCGCAGTCACAATTCGTTCTTTTCTAAATTTGATCTACCAAACCAGAAAAACTAGAGAAATTAATGTTAATTTGAAGTGTTTTGATTGAGTTCCTTGAGGCTGGGCCCTCGAACCCTTAGCCTTGCATATAAATAACGTCCTATTCTAGACCCGCAACATTTTAGTTTTACGAGTAACCCGTAATTACACATCATTTTATTAAATTTAAAAGTTGTAAAGAGTAAGTTATAGAAAAACTAAATCATGCAGCCCAAAGACTACTTAATGTTTAGTGTCTACGTAGATAGGAAACTATTCATGGTTACCAGTCACTTAAAACACCGCGGGCAACACTGGGTAGCTTCGAATATGCATGGTGGAATTCATGAACATCGGACGCAACGCAATTTAGTACAGGCGAGGCAGGACGTTTGCGTACGACGTTTATGAATTCCACCTTTAATAGACCTATATATTTAGGTTAAAGATCTAGTAGATTTTAAACATTTTGTTTATTTAACCAAATTAATTAAAATATGTTCATCTACTGTCAAATTCGTAAAAATAACTCGTTAAAATTAAATTAAACCAATGCAAATACGGTAAATGGGTGCCCATTAAAATGGGGGGACAGCGAACTGTCAAAATTTTCCATACTAATGAATAACGAAATTCACTTAAAATTGCCACGTTCCGAGCTGCGCTAATTCTCAAAACACCCATCCATTTTTCACGGGATGACGTCTAACCAATCGTATATTTCAGTCTTATGACGCCTTACGCGATTTCCCTTGACTTTCCTTTAACCCAAAAAAGGAAAACTTGACACGTGTCAAAACTTCCTTCCCAATGACTCCCATTAAAGAACGAAGTATACGGAGAAAGTTTCACACTTTCCTAAACAAAAGTGTAGTAGCCTATATACAATCAAAGGAGAATGTTCGTATTTGACCATGTTTGATCTCCCTGAGCAACGTTACGTGTAAAACTGAAAGTTCAGTGCCGCCTAAAAGCGCTATGGGGATGTTTGATTTGGCCTCTGGTTGGTGTCCATACTCGCGTGTACTTTGCAGCGAAAGTTTGGTTTTTAAATAATGATTAGATGTAAATATCGCGCTCTGGAATTTTAATATTAAATTTTTGTTCGTGTAATTTATTCACAAATAATATTGCCAACAGTCATACAGAGTGTTTCTGATAAGGGGGATGTTCTCTGGGCGTTTTTGAGTCGAAAATCTAACTTCTATGGCATTTTGTCGTCTCTGCCACTATTTTCAAGTTATGTTTGGGGTATTTTACGGATGACCCCTTAAATTTAATAACTAAGAAACTGAAAGGCTATGATTTAGGGGTCACCCTTAAAACACAAGTCTAATCATAACTCGAAAACAGTGGCCGGACGGAAATATGGAGATAGAAGTTACATTTTCGTTTCAAAATCGTGCACCCAAAGAACATTTATGCCACACCCTTTATATGGCTGTGACATTAATTCATGCCCCACTATGAGCTTCACGAAGTAATTAAGCGAGGTTGGATTTTGAATATTAGAATCTTTATATTCTCAGTATCACGAATGAGTGCTTGGGCCCCAGTTCAGGGTTGGTACGGAATCTGGTTAACCAGGAAAACCTGTTTCACTCAGGGATTTTCCTTAGGTCAGGGATTTCGTTTGGTATATGAAACCATGCTTCGGGCATGTGTGATGAAGTGGGCTCTGGTAAACACCTTAAAATGGTCAGGGATAAGCTGGATAAGTCAATATAAAAATTTCGTCCGAACCTTGCAGGTGAAAACGTTCTTGTTTATACATTATTACCTACATATCATACCAACGTATTCGTGTAAACAAAAGAAGTGTTTGATATTTTCAATAACCTGGGGCTCCCCAAAAATTACCATAAAATAACATTCTCCTTTCCTCTTGGTGCTAGAAAAGTTTCTCTGCGCCTTTGGCTGTATTAAAACCAACCTCTCTCACTGTTCCCTGTGTGGAATAATCCTTCATTTCCGTCGCTTAAAAAAGCTGATATAAGCGATTCTTTCCTGTACCCACTACATATATATCGTCATTTCGATTTTACTTATGGTTTTTTCTTCTTCTTTTTTCGTATACCAATACTTTTTTCAATCCCGCAACCAAACAATGACTTTCCAACTGATGTTAGAAGTTGGGAGAAGCTGCGCGTGTAGGTGAGGCAAGCGCCCATGTAGACTCTGCCCCGTCAAGGCCGTGAGCCCACCCTATGGATCCGTAACGTAACAAGAAAGGCAAGCACGGTTAAAGAACTATTCACTGTAAAGAAAGAATTTTTTTTCTTTTTTGAAGTCTATCAGAAAACTATTAGGTATTTGTTCTTTCTTACACTGTGAGAGAGAAATAAAGGATTATCCGTTTGGAAAGAATGTTGGCTTCTATTTTTTTTTCTTCATTTATTTCTGTGTGGATTTTTTTCTTTTCTTCACTTGTTTCGTGTCTCTGATGTCTAGAGCAAGCGACCGGGACAGGGACACGAAGCTAATTTATACTACTATGGATATGTAACTGAAATATAATTGGTTAGAGATGTGATGTCATTAATTTACTATTCGTAACTTGCAGCCGGGATGATGGGTTATCCGAGAGAAATCGGCGCGCTAACTGTGGCACAACTCAGGTCGGGTGGGACTCCAAAAAATGGGGGAGCAATAGTCGGACTCTATGGTAATTGGCTAAGTCTAGGCTTACTAAATAACTTACGAGACTTAACTCAAATGGCAAAATAATGCAGCCCATAAATTTGGCATTGCATTTTGGGACTCTTTGAGAATGAATCCACTCTCTACTTTTCTCCGAGTGTGTTTATATAAATGTGTGTTTTATTACGGTTTATTTTACCTTCTTAAATCAACCAAACCCTGAAAAACAAAACAAAGGAAAGGACATTTAACGATGGTTTATGGGTAATACTTTTTAAAGAAAAGACAGCGTGGGGGTTTTACCAGCATAAGTTTATAAGATATGTTCCATAAGTATTACACTATACCTATACTTCGTAATGCTAGAGACTTACAGCTCGAGCTAGTTCGAGAACGACAAGCGAGAATTGCAGACTACACTCTGTTAGTTTTGCAGGACTTCCATCTTCCTATTTAGTCTGTACCAAGAAGCGATACCTAGTTTATTAGGGAGGAGGTATAAATTCGCCACATTTCCAGCTATATCTCCAGTCCAAACGTAGGTCCGGAGTTAATCCCCGCCGCCTCTAAATTACAACCAGCATCTCATTGGTTCTTGAAAACTCAAGTCAGCGCGACGCGAATGACGAAAATTACGTATTTTGCGACTGAGGAGAGGCGAAATAGCCCGGCCTCCTTTTACGTCCCTCCTTGTATTTTGAAAGGGGACTGGGATTATGGCGCGCGAATACTCAGGCATCTTGTACCTTCTCCCTAATAAACTAGATATCACTTCTTGTCTGTACAAAGCCTTTGACAGCGCCTCACCAGGCGTCGCTTTACCTCGAATCTATGACCTACGTCACTTCATGACAAGCTCTCAGTAACCAGTGAAAACTTATAGAACATATCTTATGAACTTATGATACCAGTCATAATCCACTACTTTCGCGACTGAGCGACTGACTTTATTAAATTCTGGCACAAAGCTTGTCACTTCCTTGCGTCATAAAATTTTTCAGTTTATTATTTTTTTGTCCTGATTTTAAGTGGACATTTTATAGTTTGCAGTCTGTCTGTTGTTCTAGAGTAGATTTTCTGTTATATAAATAAAAAAAAAGAAGATTTCACTCCGTATCCAAGCGTGTATATATGTCTCAGGACACAGTTTAGAACTAATTGGAAAGTTCTGTCACGGGTTTCTTCAATTCTTTTTTCGGGGGGAGGGGGGTGTAAATACGAGCTCCAGCTTTTTCTCTAAGTGTTTTGAGTCTTTTTGACGTTTTCGTGAAATTGAGGCCTGTATGGGTGGCTTAGGTAGTTGAAGCTAAGAGATCCCAAACTTTTACTGAATGTTTAGGTAATGCTAGTAACTAAGTTTAACTATAGCCTAGCCACTGTTTTCGAGTTATGATTTGAGTGTTTTAGGGATGACCCCTAAATTAAATTAATATTCTCTTTCAGTTTCTTAATTAATTTTAAGGGGTCATCCGTAAAATACTCCAATTTTAACTTGGTAACAGTGTCCCAGACAGCAAAATGTCTTAGAACATTTTCTAGGCCTAATACAAATTGCCCATGCAAAGAAGATTCCCTTAATTATGGTAGACTTATCAAAAACACCCTGTATATAGGAGTATTTAGTTTTGTGTCTGTGTGGAGGAACAGAGTGGAAGTTGTTGTGAATGACGTAGTTATCCGAACTCTGTGCAATTTTAAACGTGTTAAAATCGTTCGAAAACAGTTTTATCTTTATGTAAGTTAGGTACAACTATCACTTTAAACATTTTTTGGCGTTTTTAACGTTCACTAACGCAAGGGTAAACCATAATATTATTTTTGGATAAAAATACCGCGTAGAACCAATAGCCCCTTCCAAAAAGTTTTGAAAAAATGTTCTTAGTCTGAGTCAGTTCAGTTCTTCCTACAAACAGGAAGTAGTTTGCCGGCATAGCCTAGTTCAAAACCTAGATATGACGTTTTTTAGCTCCAAGTGCGCATGCGTGAAGAACATAAACAACAAGATGCACAAGGCAGTCAAACTTTTTGGAAGGGGCTATTGGCCACGAAAAGCTAAACCACCAAGTATAAGTGTATTATATCAATGTACTGAATGCGTAGACGAGAAAGAAGTTAGGCTTGTATCTTGTCTGAACGAAAATAGTTTTTTTTTCTTTTTAACTTCTTTTTTGCAGCGGTCTGTTTGGTAGTGGACAGCTCATAGAACGTAAAGTGACAAGTATTGTTACGTCTTTTACGAGCTAGAAAGAAAATGAAAAATCCTTCTATTGTTGCTGGGTGTTTAACAGAAATGGTGTTTGACTTCATACTTCCAAGTTCCTAAGCACTTCATCCCGTAGTAGAAAGTTAAAAGAAGGAAACATTAACGGTGTAACGACGAGCGCCTTTTTTAGCGTCCCAGACGATATTATCAGTAATTTTAGTGGGAGAATAATGTTTTTAATTATGGCTGTTACCTTTAGTTTTATTGACTAGAACCAGTGGGTGTTTAACAGAAATGGCGTTTGAATTTATATACTGACAAGTTCCTAAGCACTTCTGCCTGTATTATTAAGTTAAATGAAGGAAGCATTAACGGTGTAACAACGAGCGCGTTTTTGTTTTGTGTCCCAGACGATATTATCAGTAATTTTAATGGGAGATCAAATTCTTTTTTATTTTTTTAATTATTATGGTTGTTACCTTTTACTTTTATTGACTAGAACAAGTGGAGGTAAAACTGCTGGGAGGATGACAAGGACATCTTTAATCATTTGTCCTTCGTCCTGCATTTAATGCAAATAACACATTTGAATCTTAATTGAGATGTGTTTTAAATTTGCACTGTTTAAGAGCTAATTAATTTTCATCCTCTCTCTCTGTTTTCGTTGTTTTCAATGACCTGAGAGGTGACGCTCGTGGTGAATGGGTTTAATTGTCCCCCTCCCACTTCATTCACCCTCTGTTTATCCACAGTAGCTAACCTTGCCTCTCCTAAATGAAAAACTCTTCTTATCCTCTCACACGTTAAATCAAAGTCATAAACGGTTGAAGTATTGACCCAATTTTCTTTTGAAAGAAAGTTAGTGATGTACAGCTGGTCAAGAATCAACAAAAGTTAGCCCTCCATCTTACCCCAAAAACAATTAAGATCGACTAACCAAACACAATCCCAATAACTTCGAGTGCGCGCCATACCTCATCAGTGCCAAAATCGGACACTATACACACCCTTATGTCTTCAAACTTGGACAGTTCAAATCCCTCACGAGCACTCGACCTTTTAAGAATGGAACGAATTGACCCGAGTGGTTTGAGAAAGACTTACTTAATCTTCTATAGTAAGGTATAGGGCATAGCCATAGTAGTTTCCGGTACGTTAAGTGTCCAAAAGCCTAGCCTAGATAACAATTGACGGAACGAACCACGGACGGTTGAGGTTTGGAACCCCAAGTCACAAAGGCAATATCTGAGCATACGCGCACGACTAGCGTAATCACCGAATTAGTAGACGTCCTTAAGAGGATTTTCTTTACTTCAAAAATTCCCCCAGCGCTCAAACTAGGGTTCATGTAAACCTAGAAAACCGGGAAAGCCTTGAAAATAAATAGTTGACAAAAAAGATAGGGGAAATTTGGAATTTTTAGTAAAATTCAGGGAAATTTTGAAGTTTTAGTTAGTTTGCTCTTAAGGGGTTGCTTCAACTATAGAAGAAACCAATCCCTTTGTTATTGCTCCATACAATTGGGGCAGATAAAATATAATCATTGGTAGGGCCCGAAGTAAGCCCAGGACACTGGAAATTGCCCAATAATATTTTAAAATGTCCCATAACTTTTTAAAAACTAAGGGGGTCACTGGACATTTTGACCAGTAAATTTTTCCGAAGTTTTGATAGCTTGGTTATGAAGATAATAAATAGTGTCGCCACTATTTATTGCACACTCTAGTGGACAATGTCCAGTAAATTTTCCAGTCAAATGGTGGTTCAGTAGAATTGTGCTATAAGAAATTTTTCTTATTTTCGGCCCTACTCATTGGCTCCCGCTTTACTGAAACGTAAATTATCGCCTGCCTCAGAGCACATTGACATTTTTCAGAAAATATAAGGGAAAAAACCTGGAAAACTCTAGGAAATAGCTTTTCCTGAAGTTGTATGAACCCTGTGACCAACGACCCTTCTTTTCTCACTCTTCTTGCTAGTCCATCATTTTAGTCCTCACCATAGCTTCGGTTAAGCTCTTTCCTTGCGTATACCAGATTAAACTCGCTAAGAAGAAAGAATTGAACCACCTTGAAGAAGTTGGTTTAACCCATACTGAACACTTAAGTTGAAATACTCGCTATCCCTCTTCGACGATTACGTAGGCGTAGGAGACTGCTAGACTCTCTACGCCGCTTTTAGGCTTAGCAAGACGTTAACGGTTCCCTTGGCGCTTTTGCCTCAAGGCTTGTTTAGTTTTTCTTTGACCAACTGATTTATCGCCGGGTATAATATCTATGGGAGTCTGTGAATTGTTACAGACCTTTTTCGTACCCACCCCGACTCTTCTGAAACATCTGGTTCATGGTTTTTTACTTTTTTGGTATTTAGCCTAATAAATAAATCTGGAATTTCTTCACATTTTGTGTAGTTTTATTGCACGACTCTATATCAGATTTTATGGTTTCAAAGATGGTCTTAAGTTTGATGAAAGCTCATTAAGTGGTATAATTAATTAAAGTATAGTCAGAAGGGGATAATAGAAGAAGGATGACACTCTATCCTCTTAATACTCTAGTGATGTAACATGATTCTTCCCAGGCAGTCCCTTTTTGTTTGCTCTCCTGCTCATCAAACTTCAGATGGGCATCGCGCCGTGCTATGGTCAATTCTATAACTGTTTTTTTTTTTTACTAAATCCTTAGCAATCAACCCACAAACCTCATCTTGACGTTGGACAAAAATCCACAATCGTGCCCTAGCAAATAGAGTAATGATGAGGGAACTATTTATCGCGTATGTGATTCGGATTAATAACCTTGCTCCAAATGTAAAATGATGTTGGGAAGAATCATGTTACAATTACCCCGATTTGTGCTGGTACACTTCTCTCGAACAGAAGTATAATATACTTCTGGTGTAATGCAAATTTGCGTTAATTATGTTTTTCATTATGATTAGTTAAGAATTTGTGCAACATTTTTAGATTAAAATCACCTTCAGGCATTCGGTAACATCTTCCATAAATTTTAATTCTGTTGACTGTCAAGTGTCACCATTCAATTTTGCGAGAAAACTCGACTGCAAGGTATTTACACAGTTCAGGAGAAATTAATTTTAATTTACCTCTTAATATCATCTCCCGTATAAATAGGACTTACAATTATATATTCCTTTAATGTCGTAAAACGGCAAGGGAATTATTGAAATTTAAATTCTCACCAAGACCTTTAGTTTCTATAGCGAATTACTCTATAATAATCTTAATTGATTGCTCGCTTCGGTTATAGTTCTATCCATACCTGTCCTTAATTAGTTTACAAGGTAATAGGGTTATAATTTTAACTCCTTTTATTAACTGTACAGGGTGTTTCTGATAGGTCTGTAAGAAATTGTGGAATGGGTTGTTCTTTATGCGATTTTGAGTCGAAAATGTAGCTTATATCATGACATTTTGCACTAAAGGACCATCGTTTTCAAGTTATGATTCGAGTGTTTTAAAGATGACCCCTTAAATTTAAGTGAGAAACTGAAATAAAATACTTTTATAATTAAGGGGTCATCCGTAAAACACTCCAATCATAACTTAAATGGTGAATTTTAGAGCAAAATGTCATAATTGGAATTTTTTCGACTCTAAATCGGCTGGTTCAAGAATAGGGTTCAAAATTACAGTAATTTTGGAAAATGGTAAATTGTGCCGTAAATTACCGTTCATGGTAATTTACGAAAATTCAAAATGAAAAATACCACTTGAACATAGCTATACTTTTTTAAGCATGGTATTGTACATTATTTAAAAACCGAGTTTTGATGTTTGCTGCTCAAAATACTTTTGAACAGCAACATACACTTCCGGTAAATTACCAACTCGCTTGGATATCATTCGAGAACACCATCCTCGCCACCATAATTTCTTACAGATCTTTTCGAAACACCTTGTACAGATACCTCAAATTATATTGAAACGGTAAACATTCCCGCAAAGTCAATAACCCAATTTTTTTTCTCCCCATCTTTTCAAGACAACTTAATTAAGCACCTCATTAGTTTTCTCTTCTTTTTTTATCAAGTGCAATTGTTTGCAGCGTATACAAAAGGTTGTTAAGGGCTTATCAAAGCTTCGGTGCATAGAAAGGGGCTCTTACCCTTCACATTTCCTTGCATTTTAAGCTGGGTGCACTCAGCTGGAAACACGAAAAAGAAACTAAGTATTTAGGTCTCAAAGTATTTTGCGTCTATTACGAAATGTGTGTTATTCTATTCTTAACACTTTGAGCTCTACGAATTAGAACATGTTTTCTCATAAATGTTACCATAATTTTATATGTTCCATAAGTTTGTCACTGGTTACAAACTGGAGCTTGTCATGAAGTGACGTAGATCAGAGATTCTCGTAAAGCGACGCCTGGTGAGGCGCTGTCAAAGGCTTAGTACAGACTAAATAGGAAGATGGAAGTCCTGCAAAACCGAGTGTAGTCAATTCTCGCTTGTCGTTCTCGAACTAGTTCGAGCTGTAAGTCTCTAGCATTACGAAGTATAGGTAGTGTCATACTTATGGAACATATCTTATAAACGTATGATGTTACTGATACGAAAGTTCCTCTCTCTGTTATCATTTAGACCAGGCTAAAGGGCTAAATTCGAAAAATTCAATCGACCAAGTTTCAAGTACAGTGGGGCAGGTAGAGGCTAGTAAAGGTTAAGAAATTATACCTAACATTACATGTAAAACAATCAATGATAGATTAGGATCACGGGCCGCGTCTCGGATTATTACGCGTCAAAGTCACGTGATGGTAAATTGAGTTTCAGTTGACACAAGTTTCAGTCAGCTGAGTAGAATTTCCGTCCAGGTTTTCGGTGGAGTACGTGTAAATCCAACTTTAAATTTTATTTTTTGATGGTATAATCTTAAGTCCTATATAATTTAAATAAATAATGAAGATTAAAAGTTAATTTAAATCCATCTTGCGAAGAAACTATACTTTTCTAAACTCTGCTTATAAAATGACTTATTTATAAAGCATAACTTTAGAAATATCCTTTTGAAAAGAGATTTGTTCAACTTCAAACTAAAGGAATTACAATTATTAGGCCTAGGGTTGGTACTGGTAATTGGGAACACTTTTTACAAATCTTTGAATAACTTTCGTGGCGCTAACGTTAGACACCTGAAACTTTCAGGACATGAAATTTGATTCTTTAGACACAATTCGCTATGATTTCAGCTCTTTAACTCTTTTAAATTTTGCACAATATCCTATTTCCTAAACCCCTTAGAGGACCCCAAATGTGAACAATCGCTGGTAAATGGGAACACCCTGACTCTAAATAGTGAACGCGGGACCCAAATGGGAACACCCTGACTCTAAATAGTGAACGCGGGACCCAAATGGGAACACCAATGCTAATCAAATGGGAGGAATAAAAAAGGCCCTAGGAAAAAAGCTACCAATACGTAAGGCCTAAATTCATGCACCTGGATTAAAGTTTACGCAGATTTGATAAGTGATAATAGGATAATATAGTTAAAAACAATACCTGAGTCAAAATGCTCACTAATTTGTTGAGAAGTCACATTTTATTCGCCTCTAGCATAACAGCTGACTCGGTTTGCCGTTTTCCCGCCCAATACGTAGTGGTAGCTATGGCCCTCTTACGGCTAAATTGAAAACTTTGCTAAAGGCGCGAAATTTGAGTATTTTTTGGGTCAATGATGTATTTTAAAGTTAATATTATCCGAAAGTAGCTTGTTTACACCACTTTTACGTTTAATCTTTTAGTAAAATAGCTTAAAAATGATTCTAATTATCCTCGAAACGTCGTGTTCCCATTTGCAATTTTTACTTGGTTTTTTCCAACTCTATTTTTGAATCGAATTGCGAATCGAAACGAGAGATTTTAATATCAATTTTATAGCGAAAAACGTGATCTATCTAATGGTTAAAGGTTTGTTATCGTGGGATTATTGTAACTCTCGCTAAAGCTTATTCCCCGACGGTATTGTATCAAGAAACACCTAAAATTGGCATCAACTTAAGTTGATGAGTCCGAGTTGGTGCGTATATTGGTCCGTATCTTTCATCCACGTATTCCTACAATATTCGGACCATTTTTATCGTAATCCTCGATATTCAATCTACAAATTGAGCCCTTTTAAAAGGAATTTGAGCCATCCAAAAATTTGTTACAAAATTTTAAAGAAAAAGTGTTCCCAATTAGAATCGTTCCCAATTACCGGTACCAACCCTACATCTTTAATAATTATTTTAATATCATTTTTGAATCACCGCTCTCGGCATCTTATAATCCTATTTCAAAGAAATAAGTGTTTGGACAAAGCGAAACAAAAACGTATAGCCTCTTGTCTTTCTCGATTTAATCTTTAAGAGTATAAAACTTTTAATCAGCTTAACGTCAACTTCTTTGTATTCTTTTCGACGTGTTTTTCAGAACAAGTGACTTCATTGAATCCTCCATAACATTCGCATCGTTAAGCTCAACATATTATTAAGAAATACGTCTGACACTTAACTCCCTACGAATGCGAATGACCTTTGACATTCCACTGTTAAACAGTGAACCACTGTTAAGCCTAACGGTCCAAAACAAATTGAAAATAGTTAAAGTTCCACCCATCGTTAAGCTCAGCATGTTAACATAAGTTCGTAAGATATGTTCCATAAGTTTGTCACTGAGAGCTTGTCGTGAAGTGACTTAGGTGAAACGTCATAGATTCTCGTAGTGCGACTCCTGGTGAGGTAGTTATTGAGAGCTGGTCGTGAAGTGATGTAGGTGAAACGTCATAGATTCTCGTAGTGCGACTCCTGGAGTCCTGGTGAGGTAGTTATTGAGAGCTGGTCGTGAAGTGATGTAGGTGAAACGTCATAGATTCTCGTAGTGCGACTCCAGGAGTCCTGGTGAGATAGTTATTGAGAGCTGGTCGTGTAGTGATGTCGGTGAAACGTCATAGATTCTCGTAGTGCCACTCCTGGAGTCCTGGTGAGATAGTTATTGAGAGCTGGTCGTGTAGTGATGTCGGTGAAACGTCATAGATTCTCGTAGTGCCACTCCTGGAGTCCTGGTGAGATAGTTATTGAGAGCTGGTCGTGAAGTGATGTAGGTGAAACGTCATAGATTCTCGTAGTGCGGCTCCTGGTGAGGCGCTGTCAAAGGTTTAGTACAGACTAAATAGGAAGATGGACTGCATGGCAAAACGAGTATAGTTAATTCTGACTTGTTGTTCTCGAACTAGCTCTCGTAGTCTCTCGAGCATTATGATGTATAGGTAGTGTCATACTTATGGAGCATATCTTATAAACTTATGATATTATTAAGAAAAACATCTCACACATTACGCAGTAAGAATGTAAATGACCCTTGACATTCTTTGACCCTAGATACGGTCTTAAAAACTTTGCATTTATTTGTTTAATTTAATTTCTAATTTTAATTCTTCTAGAATCAAATTCCTCTTTGTTTTGAGAGTTTTTAAGGAATTATCTTACTTTTAAATTGGATATTGTTAAAAATTCGGTTGGAATTTTGAGAGCGTGGGTACTTTTAATGCTCACCAAGTCTTTTACATCGATTGTGGTTTTATACTACTGAAACTTTCCATATCTTCAGAATGCTTTCTTCAAAATTATGCAAATATGGGAACCTTTTATCTGTAGGGGTAGAAGCTCTTTTACGTAACGACTAACAAATAACCTTTAGCAAGGTTTATCAGGCGTGTATACTTCTAAATAATCCCATCTTAAACCGAGACGAACGCTGCTGTTACAAGGATCTATGCTAATTTAATTTTAAAGCGTTTTTGATGGTTTTACCGTACTATTTATGTATCCAGCGCTTTTATAGCAATTTCTTGGTTAGTGCAGCCAGTTAAGGGATGTAAATTTGATTTCTCCTGGAATTTAGCTTCTCCAAGAATACCAAAGCGCAGCGGGAAAAACATTTTTACAGGCGCTCGTAGGAAATACATGGTTCGGGTTTCGCCTGTAAGATAGCTTTCCTTGTAGACAAGTTCCTCAACTAAATAAAGCTATTGTTAATATCAAACAGGATGTTTCTTATAAGTCTGGCATAATTTAAGGGGGTTGTTCTTTGGGAGATTTTGAGTCGAAATTGTTCTATGACATTTTATCCTAAGGGCCACTTAGGATAAGGCTTAATTATATCTGTCCTTCGCTCAAAAACGACAAGTGAAAGACTGTTATTTTCCACTGCCGTTCCGTATCGTATCTATCA
The DNA here is from genome assembly GCF_054372755.1 of Phalangium opilio. Classification (NCBI taxonomy): domain Eukaryota; kingdom Metazoa; phylum Arthropoda; class Arachnida; order Opiliones; family Phalangiidae; genus Phalangium; species Phalangium opilio. The sequence continues at coordinate 3,524,181 of NW_028324226.1, forward strand.
AACCTTTTAAAGGAAAATTGTCTGCAGGCGTAATCACTTCAACTAAAATTTTAAAACTTAGGCAAATTCGAAAACTTTAGATTATCTTGATACATTTTGGAAGGGTAAGAAATTTTTATCCCGTAATCTTAATTCGAAGGCTTTGGATGAACTTATATAGTTGACAGGACCATAGTCCACAGGGTGTTCCCTTCCCAACATATAGTACTTAACAATATTATCTTACTTCTAAAACGTTTTTACCATCAGTCGCTTCAGGGATAGATTTAATTTTAGAAGTAGGAATGGAGAACAGAGTAATCTGGGCGCGCGTCAAAGTCCCGAACCCCCTTCCACGGGACGGAGGGGTATGAAAGAAGAGGGGGGGGGGGTGGGTCATAGCGACAGAGGTAAAAAGGAATTGCGTATTTTTCGCCGTCCCCATCAGCAACGTCATAAAAACGTGGTTTAAGTGAGCCAATAAGATAATTTAATTTTTTCGTTACGTGATGGAGGGAGGGGCTCTTTACTGGGCTATCAATCGGACTGAAGTAAATACTAACCGTTCTCCATTCCTACTTATAAAATTAAATGTATCAATGGTCGCTTTGAGATGAGTTTCACAAATAAAGGTAAATTTTAATACGCTTAAATAAGTTAAAATGCAAATTTAAACGCTGGCCGTTTCTGTATAAATTCAAGATAATCGTAGAGATAAATAATCCATCCATTTTGTTCTCCCTTTTTAAGGCTACATAGATGTATTGATCTACAATTTTAAGGTTATATATACGCCCAGGAAATAAGTTATCAAGAACTTCCGTTTCTCTATCAATTCCGCTATCCCTACGCTATAATATTTTCTCAAGAAATAGTAAACCCAGCGGGGACCAACATGTACATACCCATGGGGAGCGTTCTTAGGATAAACACTCCAAAACCGAAACTTTCGGTTAGAAAATGATGAACATCTTTCCCGTTTCCTGATAAAACATCTATGCACATAAATGCCAGCCGGCTCTAGCCAAGGCTTAAGTTTACTCCTACAATACTGCGCTGTAATATATGACGTTTTACTGGTCTAGACTTCGACCGAGATAGAGACAGTCAATTTTAGTGAGTTGGTCCAAGTTCTCCTAAATCCCTTATGGGTATTCTTTCCATCAAAAGAACTGGGATGTCTTCCATTTAAAACATATCCCCTTTCTATTGATGGTTATGAAATGCAGTTTAAATTTCGTGGGGGTTTTTAAATTACATAAGTTCGTGAGATATGTTTCGTAAGTTTGTCACTGGTTATTCAGAGCTTGTCATGAAGTAACGTAGGTGAAACGTCATAGATTCTCGTAATGGGACGCCTGGTGAGGCGCTGTCAAAGGCTTAGTACAGACCAGGGATAGATTTAATTTTAGAAGTAGGAATGGAGACCGGTTAGTATTTACTTCAGTCCGACTCATAGCCCAGTTTAGAGCCCCTCCCTTCAACACCTAACGAAAAGTTTAAATTATCTTATTGGCTCACTTAAAGTACCGTTTTGATGACGTTGCTGGCGGGAACGGTGAAAAATACGTAATTCCTTTTTACCTCTATCGCTATGACCCGCCTCTTCCTTCATGCCCCCTCCGTCCCGTGGAAGGGGGTCCGGGACTTTGACGCGCGCCCACATTTCTCTGTTCGCCATTTCTACTTCTAAAATTAAATCTATCCCTGTACAGACTAAATAGGAAGATGGACTGCAAAACCGAGTGTAATCAATTCTCGCTTGTCGTTCTCAAACTACTTTTCAGTAAGTCTCTACTCTCTAGCATTACGAAGTATAGGTAGTGTCATACTTATGGAATATATTTCATAAACCTATGATACTATCAAAATGTTGTAAGTCTAGGAGGCCATTTTTTTAAAACTGTGTGGTACTTTCCACCATGTTTCGGTGCGGTAAACAACCGGGAATCGTTCCTTCTTTTAAACATACAGAGTGGTAGCTCTTTTAATGTACGCTTTAGGGTTTGAAGTAGAAGTTTGTAAGCGTTGAGTGGAATGGTTACCTTGGGTACACTTACAGGACTTGCCTTTTTTCTTATATCGTATTGCAAACATAGAGTGAATTTTTGACTGGGGAAAATAGCACCTTAATGTAAAAGATTTGCCTTTTGGAATAGATCTTAATTTCCCTGGTGAATCCTTCTATTTTGTTCAGTTTTTGGTAAACCTTGAAGCTATTTAATTTAACGAGATATACAGAGTCTGTCAGAAATTATAGCTGGGGTACAGAGCTATCTCAGTTGTGACGTCAGTGCCCAGGTTAAACGTTACTTCACGGGCTTAGCTTTGGCCGTTTGCGGCCATGTTTGGTACCGCTTTGGTTCTATCAACAAATAGTATGGGTGACGTCGCACCAAGGCTTCTGAGATAGCTGTATTATTTGACCGATTTTGAGTCTGAAATGTAATTTTTATGATTTTTACTGTCCGGGAAATTGACTTCAAGTTACGATTGGAGTAATTTGCGGATGACCCCCTTAATTTTAATCAAGAAACTGAAAGATATTGACTGATAATTTCATTAATTTAGGGGTCATCCGTAAAGTTAGAAATGGATCCTAAATTGAATATCTACGATCCGTAATCATAATTTTCTTGTAAACTGTGACCTTTATAGGGAAAATTACATTGTCGATTCGATATCGTCCAAAGAACACACCACATTCCCCTTACATTAGGTTAGCCCACCTTTTAGAAACACCCTGCATACATATGTGTACATTTTGGGAAAATTATTGTGCCCATTTATTGTGGTTTTAATCTTGAGAGTTTTGAAAATATCAAGGTTTTTCCCCGATGGTTCGCGTTTACTTTAGTTATCAAAAAATTAATGATTCTTAATAAGGTAGTCATCCATTTTCTCTAGTTTACACTATAGGATAACTTGATCCCTACACTGTCCGCACCAAGGCTACTTCACCGAGGTGGTGGTGGTGTTTAGTATATGTTTTGGAATATGGGACTAAAACGTGTCTGTCCTTTAATTAGTCGCTCAGGTCAGGCGCCTATCGCTTTTCGCTACCCGACTTTATTGCACGCTCCATTTATACTCGAGACGATTACTCTGCAGCCATCCCCCCTTTCTCAATTTCGTAATATTATTAGAAGTATGTAACCTGAAGAAAAATACACAGGCACTATCCGGGTAAAGTGGGAAAATTAGTGAATGTTCGTATCTTCTTGATTATTATAATAATAATTTTATTTCTCAGTAAAACAATACAGTTCACTGATGGCAAAGAGATTAAGGACAAGTCCCATTATTGCGCTAGTTACCAGTACACACAACTAAAAATAGCAATAACAATAACAATATTAATTTAACATAAATAAAGGCTTACACCTGATATGGCTGCGCTTTAAGATGCATAATGAGGCCATTTATTTTATTATTAAAGCCGGAATACATACAGATAATCTGGAATCATTGCGTCCACGCGTTAATTTCTATGCGGGTTTTGTGGGCCGGGCTTTAGTACTATGCGTCACGCCTTACAATTGTGACGTTTTTCTAAAGACGATATAAGTTTTTGACTGATTTAGATGAGTCAGCTTAAGTTAGTTGAGTAATCTAAGTGGGTCGTGTAAGCCAAAGTTGAACAAGTTGAATCACCAAACTAAAAGTTGATCACTGATGAATTTTTGCTGACTCAATTTTTTTGACCCATCTAGTTGAGTGAAAAGTTGTATCGTCTGAAAAGGCCTTAACTGTGATTTCATTTGGTTGGGAGCAGCGCCAGGAAGGGTAATAGGAAATTTATCATTGTGCCCAAATATCTACCGCGTTAACTTCTATGAGGCCTTTTTGGGCCGGGCTTGAGTATTATACGTCACGACTTATAATTCTGACTTCTTTCTAACTGTGATTTCATTGGTTGATAGCAACGACAGGTCCGGTGTGTCCTCAAAGTGTAAGGCTCGCAGATTGCTCTAGAAATAAAATGCGTGTTATTTCCCGATCTGCTTTTTAACAACGTTAGTTTTTCTTTTCCCTTCGAAACGTCTCTACAATCAGATCATCCGTACTGATCCGTCTTTTTATTCAGTTATCAGCTAAAAGCGGATCTGGAGCCTTTAAATGTAAAACGAAAATCCCATCTATACATGTAGATCGATCTACAAAATTAGCAAGTTGCGAAAACTTTCAGCCCTTCAAATCGGGTGTCGTATCATGGCATTTTCTCTGTTATTGTTTTTTACTTTATGCTGATGAACTTCTGATGAAAGTTCGTTGGACCTATACCTAGGGTTAATGCGATTTTCGTGTCAGTCCCTGACGGAATTATATGGTACCTAGCTAGGGTCGTGGTGAAAAAATTCATCAAAATCGCTAATACTGATGGCACTCGTGAGGTTTCCTAGTGTCATATCGCGGGTTTATTTTTGTTATTTTTTCATTTTCTTAATCTTCAGGGAGAAAATAACAAAAATCCAATAAGGAAGCTACTTGATGGGGAAACATTTCTGTTTGTACGTGTTATTCTTTCTTTTTTTTTTTCGTGCAAGTCAACACTTGATTGTGCGAAGTATATCTTGTATACAGGGAGTTTCTGATAAGTCTGCCATAAATTAAGGGGGGTGTTCTTTGGGAAATCGATTTCGAGTCAAAATGTAACTTCTATCTCCATTTTGCCGTCCGGGCCAATGTTTTCAAGTTATGATTGGATGGAGTATTTTACGGATGACCCCTTAAATTTAATTTTAGACAATGATTTCTTATTTCATTAAGGGGTCATCCCTTAAACATTCGAAACACAACTTGAAAACAGTTTCCCGCTGACTGCAAAATGGAGTTACATTTTCGACTCAAAATCGAATATCCCTCTTAATTTATGCCAGACTTATCAGAAACACCCTGTATCGTAAACGTGTAGACTTAATTGACTTTGTTAGAGGCCATGTTATCAACTTACATTTGAACTGAAGACTTTCAGGCTTCTTGGAACGTATTTCTCCAGATGGTGTAGATGCAAATGAAGGCTCTTTATCCAAGGTTACCCTAATTATCTGTTAATTGAATAGTATCGAAGAATAAATCAAATTAGACTACCATTGCAGCTAATTGAAACGTGTAGTAGCATTCCAGACGTTCTACATATTAAATTAGGGAGAAGGTATAATATGCCGAAGTATTCGCGCGCCATAGTCCCATTACCCCTTTCAAAATACGAGGGGGAACTAAAGGGAGGCCGGTCTATTTCGCCTCTCCTCAGTCGGAAAATACGTAACTTTCGTCATTCACGTCGCGCTGACGGGAGTTTTCAAGAACCAATGAGATGCTGGTTGTAATAGGGTTGGATTAACTCCGGACTTACGTTTGGACTGGAGATAAAGCTGGAAATGTGGCGAATTTATACCTTCTCCCTAATAAACTAGATATCACTTCTTGGTCAAACAATCAATTTTCGCTCTCTAAATCAAGGAACTCTTTATTGTGATGGCGAAATTCCCTACATCGCAACAACATCTAGAATAGAAAAATCATTGGATAAAAACACATTGTAGATTTGCCCTCGTGACACTTGTGTTTGCTAATCTGTCAGATACGCTTGGGAAGCATTTTTAGAACCGCATATCCGATTCTTGTCTCTTTCTGTCTCTCTCTCTCTGTCTGTCTTTCGATAACACGGTCGAGTGCCGGAAGAAAGAGAGGAACTTTTCCAATTACGATCTTTTCTAATAATGTGATCGGATCAATCTACTTTTGGCACCACCAATGAAACCACATCTCCTATGACCCGACCCGACTCTTGCTTGATACTAAATGAAACAGGGTAGAAAAAAAAAGAAAACTAAATGAGAAGTATAGGCGAGAGAGCAGCGGAAAATGTGGTTGAAAAAGAAATTGAAAGAGGGTAGGAAAAGGAAAAAGGAGGTGTCGTCTTTGACGTCGGTCTTGTAAGATACAGTCCAGTTAACTTTGCAATGACGTATCGTTCAACCAAGTTTGGTTTGAAATACTTTGAATTTTTATTGCAAAGATTGTTGAAGTAGGTTTTATTTTTATTTTTTCTTCCCTAAGACGTAATAGCAACTGGTCGTTGATAAGGGGTATCGTTCCTAACCCACCCGCGCCCCATATTGAAAGGGACATGTAGACAATTCCATTAGTTACTTACAGAGGAACCAAGCAGCCGCCATCTTAGGTGTGTATCCCAACTTGTTATGCTTTACTATTGCCTGCTACAGATCTCATTTAAACCTCATGGAAAACGTGAAGAAACGTCAGTGAAAAAAAAAAAAAAAACAATTGTACACCAAAATTGTTTTCAGGCATATTTCAGTCTTTAGTAAAACTCAGGTGAGGTTAATCTATGTACGTTGCTTCACAAATAAGAAAAAAAAACTTAGTACTCCGTCTGATTAAGGCACTTTTTAAATAGTATGTATCAATTTAATCTGTTTTCCAAAAGTTGGATAAACCTTACGTTATGGGATTGCATTTCAGATATTTATTATTTGCATTTCTTTTATACTCAGGGACATTTTAGTGTATCCTCCATTAAACTTATTAAAATTTTAAGCTCTGGTGACTCTCTTTAAGAAAAATACTTGAACGAAATTTATTTGGTCGCAATTTCACTGTAAAAAAAAATAAATTAAACAATCTCATATCGAATTCCATTGGACTGCTCGGGGTGATCTCAGAGTGCTCTGAAACCTTTATGACGAAATAGAGCAAACCTCGAGCGAGTAGCGATCTCAGAGCAGTTCAATGGAATAAGCTATTAAATATTACACGCTGTTTCAAAATGAATTTCCAATATGTAGTTGATATTCTACTTTCTTTAGCTTGACCCTGGGAAAGGCCAAGGGTTTATCGACTTGTATATTACCCGCTTGAAGAATTTCGTATAGATACGAGTTGAATTCTTTTCCAGAACGACCTGACATATTTTTTCTCCAATATTGCCTGTGTGTTTGATAAAACTACTTGGAATAGAATGACACAAATTTTACATTTTTAAATTTGCATTTAATCTTCTAAGAAACCAGTTAATGTGCAAGGTCGCATGGGGCCACGATTTTAATGGTGTATAACCCTCTAGAAAAGCTAAAAAGAACCTTAAAATTAATTAAAACATGTTCGTTGAACTTGTACAAATAGAATTAGGCTTAGCTTTTGAAGATAATTTTTGTTCTTTTTTCGTACAATCTTTTCAGCAGCTAGAAATTTAGCTATAAAAGCGTAGAAATAGTTAAAAATAACGCATTTGAGCAGCTTAAATTAACTGATAAGATTTAATATAAGCCAAGGTTATTAACGTTTTTTTGATAAAAATAAGCTGGCGATCATCCGGAATTAGTAGATTTGATTAAAAAAACAAAATGCGGCTTATAATCAACCCTTTGTAGTATCAGAGAATACATGCAGCTAATATTAATCTTTGTGTAGCCATTTTGCTTAACATATCTAGGAGGACTTTGAAGGAGGAGCTAGACTAATCATTATGTACTATCAAGAAGTTATATCAGTATCTCAGAGAGAAGGTATAAGTTGCCTTTGTATTCGCGCGCCATAGTCCCAGTCCCCCTTTCAAAATACAAGGGGGGACGTAAAAGGAGGCGCCGGGCTATTTCGCCTCTCCTCAGTCGGAAAATATGACTGTAATTTTCGTCACTCGCGTCGTCGCGCTGACGTGAGTTTTCAAGAACCAATGAGATGCTGGTTGTAATTTAGAGACGGGGATTGACTCCGGACCTACGTTTGGACTGGAGATAAAGCTGGAAATCTGGCGAATTTATACCTTCTCTCTGAGATACTAGATATAATTTCTTGGTACTATAAAGTTTGCGTCATGATTAATTTATTGAACATAACGCCCTCGCGCTATAGACCCTAAGTAAGTGCTATAAGCAACAGTAATATGGGCTCGAGACTTCATTGCTCATGCGCTAGGAATATAAACAGACGACCAACCAATGAAATAACAGTTTAGAAAGACGTCAGAATTATGACGCGTGACGGAGAGCACTCAAGCCATGCCCACAAAACCCGCATAGAAATTATCATTGATTTCTGTTATCTTATGGATTCGTGGTAGTATATTTTATTTGCCCATGTCCCTTCCCTTCTACGATTCAAAATTGAAGATGAAAATATTTCCCCGACAACCATGCTCCCTAGTTCCACTATGTGACAGATGGCACGCGGTTAATCCAATATCATTACATGAGACCAAAGACCGCGGGAAAACGTCTGAAAGAATAAGATGGAGGAAAGGAAAAATTCCGGGGCTCGGACACTTTAGAAATTGATTCCGTAATAGATTTCCGCGCTCCAGACCCCGCGTTTCTACGTCACAGTCCTATGGGCTCGCAACGACCAATCAATGAAATCATCACAGTTAGATTGAAGTCAGAATTATGACGCGTAACGGAGAAGGCTTAAGCCCCGCCCAGAAAACCCGAGCAGAAATTAACATATATTAAGATATGGGGGCACAATAATTCCTATTGGCTGTACTGTATTCCTATAGATAATTATATTAAAAGCAGTGTAATACTTTGAAACGTGCCTGACTACCTTGAGAAATTTGTTCAATTCGTAGCCCTAAACCATTGATTAACAAATACACGGAAGCCTTTGCCATTTTTATAAGACATACTTTAAGGCCTAATTGCGTTAGATTTTCCCTTAGTCTCCGTTTTAATCGAAAATCTCATTCCACGCAGTTTTGAGAGTCTAAGTATAAAGCGAAGTTTCAGGAACTATAGAAAATGCATTGTTTCGCCCAAAGGCAGAGGAAAGAAGGCTATATACGTACTTGGTTAGAACCGATGGAACTTTCGCGCGATTTAACATTTTCCCCCTTATAGTTTTGTACATACATTTAAGGCAGCTCTCATTATTAAAAGTTGAACATTCGAGACACGGGTAATTGCATTTGGATGGAAATTCGAGGGTTCGTGACGCCGGGCAACCAGAATTTTAGATGGAACGAAGGATATGATGGCTCATCAACGCGAACAATGTTAAACAGAAGTTTTAGGTTAATTATCATTTTGAAAGACTTGCTCTTTCCAAGCTTCTCCAAAACAGTGGACTTGCATCTTTTACGACGAGGGCCAGTAGCTTCTGTAATAGCTCTTCATTCAACTAAACTGAATACACGATAAAATAGATCTCATTCAAAAGGGGGGCGCAGTATATCGTCGTCTTTTTATAGGGTTAAGAGCGAACATTGATTGGTATGTGGACAACAAAGACGTTAGATATTACTTCAAAGTTACAAGTCCATCAAGAAGTAAATAGACCATTTCGATGTAACTAAGAGGGAAAGACGGTGGGGGTAAAATTTGCCTTTCATCTCGCTTTTTGCCATCAAGGATAATGGGGGTAGGATACGTAATCTGAGGCAAATTGCCCTGCTAACTGTGGAACGACTTAGGTCCGGCCGGACGCTAGAAATGGGAGAGGAATATTCGGAAAAATGGCGGTTGGTCTACGTCAGACGAATCAGAAAGACCCCTCCGCCATTTTCCCGTGTATTCCTCCACGATTTTCTAGCGTCCCACCGGACCTGAGCCGTTCCACAGTTAGCAGGGCGATTTCTCTCACATTACGCATCATATCCCCATCATCCTTGTTGCCATCTGCGCTGAAGTCTTTTTGTATCGTGAGAGTGCGTAGAGACGGATGGCAGTTTATCAACCCTCTTGTATGTCCCGATATTGAAAGTTGTCTACCCCTGTTTTATATCGAAAAGGTCTATTAGGTGCATTCAAACACCAGGCTCTGTATTTTACCCCCGACTATTGAAAAGGATATATTGAACTTTGACACTGGAATGGTGGTGAGGAACATCACGTGACTCTAGCGTCTTACTAATTAAGTCTCTAAAAAAGAAAACTTTAGAAATAAACATTTTGCAGGAAACCTTGAACCATCATAACTTCGAGTTAATTTTCAAGCTTTTGAGTAAGCTTGAGCAAAGATTAAGGTTGCTAGAGTCTAGAGAGATGTTTTAAGGGTCTTTTTTATTTTATTCGCTTTCAAGAGAGATCCTTTTTCTGTAGTACAAGGGCAGTTCCCTAGAGCGGACATTAAATCCGTTTAGTGCGAAACCTGTCTTCGGTGAAGACTCTTCATTCCTAAATTTGGGCTAAAATTTGCGCTTTTTAATTTGCTCCTTCTTTATTCCCCCTCTCCGATTTCGCTGCTTTGTCAGCGAATATTTATTCCGTATACAGGGGGTTTCAGGGTAAGTCTGCCATAATTTAAATGGTGAGTTCGTTGGGTCAAACTAAGTGTAAAGTGTCAAAGGTCATGGGTGGTCTACAGTATTTATTAACGGAGCTATGGGCTCCCAAAAATTTATTGGCCCCTAAGGTAAGGAAATTGATTACACATGTGCAGTAATTAGCTTTACTTTACCAGAGCACGCACACTTTTGCTATGTTCAGGTTCAGTAACGTTCTTAGATTGAAGATTATTGGAGGATTGTATGCCCATAGAGGATATACAGCGGGGGAGTAGATGTTTTAGCCTTTACTAATGCATAAGGAAATATATCGCCAAATCTTTATTATTCATTTCCGGTTTTTCCCCCCATTGGGTACAAGACATCTCATTATTGGTTTAAAAATGTCCACTTTTTACTGTATATTCTATTTGGAGACGGAGAGAGATATTTAGACAAGGTCAGGGTTCATACAAACCTGGAAAAATCAGGGAAATAAATAGTTGACGAAAACCTCAGGGAAATTTCGAATTTCTAGTAAAATTCAGGGAAATCAGGGAAATTTGCGTCAAACAGGGGCCGAGTAATTAAGCAAAATGTTCATAAACATACCCTCCATAGGAAAAGCATTACACCCAACTTTGGAGGCTCATAACTCTGGTTTTACTAGAGATACGGTGATGACCTTTGATTATGTAATAGTCATATTTGCCCCCCCCCCTCCTTCGTTAACATTTGCTCCATGGGATACTCCATATACGGGAAAAACCTGGAAAATTCAGGGAAGTATATGGGGAAAAACCTGGAAATCTCAGGGAAATTTGTTTTCCAAAAGTTGTATGAACCCTGAAGGTAACCACGTGGCTACCAAGAAACCAAGTGCACATCCGGAAATATCTCCAAAAACTTTACCGAGAAATGAATACAACAACTGTCTACTCCTCTACTGTAAATCCTCTGTGGTATGTCTTACTCCACATGTGTGTGACTAGTTCCTTGTTTAAGGGGTCAATCAATGTTTGGGAGTCCATATCTCTGTAAGTAAATGTCGTAGATCCCGCCATGTTAACCCAAAGAACATCGCAACCTTTAATTTATGGCATACTTATCAGAAATACCCTTTATAGCAGACTGTATCGCGTACGCGTGTTGGTGTTTTAATCCCCTCGTTGGGTTTTCATTTCTGTATTATAGGGGGCTATTATACTAAATCAACTAAATTAGAGGATATACTACCATCTCAAATAAGCTTAAGCCCCTCAGATTGCGCCTAGAAATTATGCAATGCGGGTTTTAACGGGATTAGTCGACTTGAACAAATATGGACTTAGATGTAAGTAAGGGTTTCGAGTTATGTATTGTTTGAGTTTTGAATTAAGTTACGTCTTTTAAACTCTTAAAAAATAAAGGTGGGTCTTCTTAATTCGGTGTGCGGATTTATAAGAGGTATGCCCATTACCCAGCACGTTTAGCTAAATATTGTTAGTGGCTGTCATTTTGGTACACCTTGCGTCGTAAAATAGGGTGTTCCTGATAATTTTGCTATAAATTAAGGGGGATGTTCTTTAGGAAATCATTTTTGAGTCGAAATTGTTATTTCTATGACATTTTGCCGTCACGGCCACGGTTTTCAAGTTATGTTTGGACAGGGTTGCCACAGTGCCTGAAAAACCTGGAAAAGTCAGGGAATTTGAAAAGGGCTGTAAAAAGTCAGGGAATTTGAAAAGGGCTGTAAAAAGTCAGGGAATTTGAAAAGGGCTGTAAAAAGTCAGGGAATTTGAAAAGGGCTGTAAAAAGTCAGGGAATTTGAAAAGGGCTGTAAAAAGTCAGGGAATTTGAAAAGGGCTGTAAAAAGTCAGGGAATTTGAAAAGGGCTGTAAAAAGTCAGGGAATTTGAAAAGGGCTGTAAAAAGTCAGGGAATTTGAAAAGGGCTGTAAAAAGTCAGGGAATTTGAAAAGGGCTGTAAAAAGTCAGGGAATTTGAAAAGGGCTGTAAAAAGTCAGGGAATTTGAAAAGGGCTGTAAAAAGTCAGGGAATTTGAAAAGGGCTGTAAAAAGTCAGGGAATTTGAAAAGGGCTGTAAAAAGTCAGGGAATTTGAAAAGGGCTGTAAAAAGTCAGGGAATTTGAAAATTGTCTTAAAAGTCAGGGAATTTTCGTTGCATTTCGACTTGAGAAAATGTGTAGTCACGGCCAACTAGGCGCACCTGCTCAAATACGGGACAATGATAAGGTTCAATGGGCCTACATTAACTGTTTCTGATAGTTCCTAATAATTTTTTATCAAATACTAAATGGTAGTTTCAATTAAAAACTGTGATAAAATTAGCATAATTGTAAGTACAAAGCTGATGATAAATAAGGGATTTTTAAAGGCTGCATTCTTACTTTTCTGTTAGTGTAAGTTTGAAAATTGATCAGGGAAATTGGCTTTAGATGGTCAGGGAAACCTGGAAAAGTCAGGGAATTTTGAAATGAAAAATCTGTGGCAACCCTGTTGGAGTATTTTACGGATGACAAATTAAATTTAATTGAGAAACTAATTAAATTAAGGAGTCATCCCTAAAATAACTCGAAAACAGTGACCCTGACGGCAAAATATCATAGACTCAAAATCGCTCAATGAACATCCCTAGAGAGTTGTGAAAATCATAGCCTTTCACTCACCCCAGATAACCTGCCTTTATTTCTGTTCTCATTTGGCAACCAGAGAATTATACCGTAATAACAACGCCAAGTAACTTTAAGCCTGTCTCTTTAAAACATTGGAAAGAAACTGAGACGGCTTTTGTTATAAGATATAGGTCAGAAACGAGTGATGACGAAAGTCCATTATTAAATCGTCTTTTCTACGTAATCTGATCTGTACTGAAAATGCTATCCTCTCCAATCGTCGTTGAATGATTGATCATCATCTTCTAAGTTCGTGGCGTGCGTGGTAATCGAAGAAGAATTTATATTATTCCCTATTTCTTATAGATATTTCTTGAATCGCGGCCAAGCCAAACCAATATGCCAAATGTTTTTGTTTATGTTTTGATTAAGCCATTTTCCATATAAGCGTCCAGTTTCACCTTATTCTTCTCTTCAAGAGATTATTTACAGGGTGTTTCTGATAAGTCTGGTATAAATTAAGGGGATATTCTTTGGGTGCACGATTCTGAGTCGAAATTGTAACTTCTATGACATTTCCTGTCAGGGCCACTGTTTTCGAGTTATGATTTGAGTGTTTTAGGGATGAGCCCTTAATTAAATTAGAAATCATTGTCTCAATCAATTTCTTAATTAAATTTAAGGGGTCGTCTGTAAAATACTTCATCCAATCTTAATTCGAAAACAGTGGCCCGGACGGAAAAATGTCATAGTAGTTACATTTTCGACTTAAAATCGCCAAAAGAACCATCCCCCTTAATTTATGCCAGACTTATCAGATACACTCTGTATATTATTAAATGAAATTTCCTTGTTATATTCTTATAGAAAGTCTTTGCTAGTTTCAAGGTATCATATTAACGTTAACGTGGGTCAGGCTTCGCGACATTACACCAAGTATCATATGTATAAGAAATCCCAGTACTACCAGAAGTGAAAGTGAGATGAGACTAGAAGTACTGAGCTAACCAAATTCTTCACTCGGCGAAAGAGAATATTCTTGATAACACACCAACGGTTGGCCCTCTAGTAGCGGTTTCTGAATTTTCCCTCCAAAACGTGAGACCCTCGTGGCGGTAGACAGCCGAACTAGATTCAAGCACAAGCGTCCGTGTTCCGCGGCTTTAGGTTGAGGGGAAGGGGGTAGGAAATGTTTTTGGAACTCGACCAATTTTTTTCTCTGTAGTGTAGGCGCGATGGAAGCGGCATAAAATCCTCAAATTGGTTCACTAGTGCCAGGATCTACTACCAATGCTAGAGCCCTTCACTTCTAGTCTCATCTTACTTCTGGTACTAATTACCTCTTTCAATAACCCATTTTAGCGGTTTTATGCATTAAGAAAAGTGCCTTTAAAATTTGATTATGTGCATGTTTTCTAAGTTTCTAGAACTCTGAAAGCGTAAGTCCATTAAACCAGACCGTTATGTTGTCTAAAGGTGTATCTTAGAGACGGAATTAAAAGTACTAAAACCTATTTTGAAAGTTAGAGTAAGTCTGAAGTATTCGAGGAAATCTTTTGATGCAAAGAAGAAACCATCCGGGACTTGGAAATATTGAACTCTATTCAAAAGGAGGAAGTTTTTTCTGTTCATATTTTTGTGACTTTACGATGGTATTTCTTTGTTGTTGTTGTTGTTTTTTTTTTACCCGCGGAATTTTGTGTCGTAGCTCATAACAGCCAAGGTAACAATGTGGGATGTTTGACAAAGATTTTTCTCTTGAATTTTGAGTATTGTATGACTTGAAATATGACTGCATGGGTTTCTTTCTTTACTCATCCATGAATATCCGTACGTGCATGTGAGATGAAATGAAGTTTTTCTTATCGTTTTTGGAAGTTTTTTTGGGTTACTTTTTTATGAATATCTGGGTGAGTGCTTTAAGCTTTTAGTTTAATTAAAATACATTTAAATCAAGAGGGTATACCTAGATATATTTTGTCAATTTAATGAAAATATATCAAAATGTATAGAACTAATCAAAATTTTTATAGTAAATACCTCAGTTATTTGCTTGAAAATATATTTAATATACACTGAACTTTATTAATTACAATGCCCAAGTTAAAAATGGATAACGTTTTCAACGAAATGTATAAAAAGTTTAATGAATACTTTAGTAATTTTAATAGGGGATTTTCAAAATGCTTATTTGTGCCTTGATCAGCTTGTTCCAGTGTACCCGAAACGTCTTTGCATACGTCAGTGGTGCTAAACGTTATAGAGAGCTTTCAGTTGTAGGAGGAGCTGAGTCTCGTGACATAATTTACGCTGCTATATTGGTGGGTTTAAAGCAGGAATGAAGCAGAGACCACCCAATATGGCTACCAGAACAGCGGTAAGACTTAGGAGGGTGTGACGTACTACTATCCCATCTGAAAGCTCTCTATAGATGGCGTGTCTGATACAATTTCTCAAGAAGCACCTCCCCTTTTAACACAAACACCTATTTTAAGAGTTTAAATTAAAACAATTTGCATTTTATACTGTACATTTACGACACAAATAATGCCAATTTAAAAGTCTTGCTGCTCTTCACGAATTTTTATTTTTTTAAAATCCTTATACTAAATTGCAAATTAATGAGAACTGTAAATTTTAACGCTAGAAGAACCCACTACATTATAAGATGATAACAAATATCTCATTAAGCTTCTCAGTGAGCGAGAAATAACAAATATATTTATCGAGAAATTTTAGCGTTTGCCCCCCCAAGTACCTCTCAGTAATTTGGTATCTAGCCTGTAAATGCGAAATAGGGGTACAGGGTGTTTCTGATAAGTCGGTCGTGAATTGAAGGGGATATTTTTTTGGGCAGATTTTGAGTCGAAAATATAATTTCTTTGGCACTTTGCCACTGTTTTCGAGTTAAGATTGGAGCATTTTACGGATGACCCCTTAAATTTACTTAAGAAACTGAAAGACAATGATTTCTAATTTAATTAAGGGGTCATCCCTAAATCCCTCAAATTATAATAACTCGAAAACAGTGTCCCTTGTGGCAAAATGTCTTAGAAGTTACATTTTCGACTCAAAATTGCCCGAGGTATATCCCCCATAGTTTATGAGAAACACCCTGTACAACTAAGAGCGTTGTTAAAAGCTCGAAACCCTTCTCTGAAACCTTTCCAAAGATCCTATCTCTAAGGAGATACTAACGACCGACCGTCTTCGGTTTAAAACTCACTTGAGTTTTCCACTTAAAACTTTTCAAATCGTTCTATTAAACTACCTACGGGCCCCTAAGTTACCAATCAAAATCCTTAGGTTTTTAAATGGCGTCATATTAATACCCCAAGATCTAACCCTTCTATGGAATGTACTTAACATTTAAATGCTAAATGCTTTTGAAATCGGTTGGAAGTTTTTTTTATATATTTCTGGACGCCATTTTCCAAGATGGCCGCGTATAGGACAAAATATTTCCCATTTATAATATACTAATTAAGAGTAATGTGTTGCAAAATTTCAGCTTCTTAGATAGAGCGGTTTTTGCTGGGTGTTGATAAATCGAAATTCAGTCGGAACTTTTCAGAATTGAATTTAGTACACTTGTGTATGGCGGGTAAACGTTTTACAGGGGCTCGTAGAGAATGCATTAAAAGTTTACCCCTTTAAGTTGGGCTTCTGTATTTTCGTCCTTGATGAATGATATATCTACTTTTGTTAATTATAACGTGTAAATGCATAGATTAATCATCAGGATATATATTAATTGAAGTAAAACGGTCGGTATCCTCAAATATTATAACATTTAGGTTAATTTCTTAGCAATTACATAGACATTAAATGCAAATTATAAGTTTCCCAATTGATACGTATCCCCAGCCGCACTTCCCATTCTCTGTTATAACATAATTTTCAGGAACAATATAGCATTTTAAGCCTTGGATAAATTTAATTTGAAAGACTCATTAGTGAAACCCTTTTCTCATTAGTTACGTCGTGACATCCTCTCTAAAACGAAAACCACTCCAAAAAATATGTGTAAAATGCAACTAGCAAATTCAAAGGTAAATTACAACGTCATTAAAAGTAATCTGAGGCTCAGTATGGTTTGGTTGTGCAAAATTATGATCACGTCTCCTTTCTGGAAATTTATTTGAAATTAAAACCATCTTATTCGCCGTGCGTTTGCCAAGGCATAATGCTCGATGTTTAACTGACAAATCTTTGTAGACACGTTTAAATATTTTACGCGCTGAAGCAGACAACTGTTCATTTTGACCCATATCTGTTGGTTAAAAACTGACCGTTAAGTCTTGGATCAAGCATCGAGAATAAGGTTGATCAGTGAAGAGTAAATAAATGCTTTGTTATTTGAAATTTAAAGGAATTGTAACGTTTAATCTCGACTTTTGTAATGTTTTTGTACTTTAAAATGCTTGAAATATGAAAACTAAGATAACTTAGTTTTTACCTCTCCGTGTGACGTAGTCCAGGAGAGGTTCTGTTACGGCCGTGTCTGTCTGTCTGTGTGTGTGTGTGTGTGTCTGTCTGTCCGTTGTTACACCCACGTGACCGCGTTCGCAGTTTGCGTATCGGAGCAAACGTGTTCGCCATTTCCGAACTGCTTTCACAGTCACGGAAATGGCTCCTCTACTTGAGTTCTCACACCACCAATCTTCTGGTCTTTGTCCATACCACACGGACACTAGTCTGTTCTTACTGGCTGCTAATCACCACCATCTTCTGGTCTTCGTCCATTCCACGTGGACACCAGTCTGTACATACTGGCTTCTAATCACCACCATCTTCTGTTCTTTGTCAATCCCACATTGACACCCGTCTGCACTTACACTGCCTTCTAACACCACCATCCACTGGTCTTCCGTCTATTCCACATAGACACCAATCTGTATCATTGGCTTCTACTCCATTATCATCGTTTGGTTTTAGGATATACGCGGCGATCAGCTAGGGTTACGAGAAACGTCTAGCCTCCCTAAGGTAGGATCGCTACCAAAGGTTTTCGCATTTGCGGTTTTTCCTTACTATTATAATGGAAACGAATCGTATATATACCCCAAAATTTGAAGAAAGCGGGAAGAGGGGTACCCTTCACTTTAAACGTCAATATTAGCAAAGTTTGAGAAGATAATAAGTATAACTTTATTTTAAACGATTTAACTATTATTAATGTTAATTATTGAAGATTAAAATAATTAAAAATAATTATATTTATTTAAATATTAAAGATAAACCTCTCGTGCAAAGAGAGAGATTATCATTGCCTCCTATATCTACCAAGGCCCGTGCATGCGATATATTTCCTTCATTGCCTCCTATATCTATCAAGGCCCGTGCATTGTGATATATTTCATTCATTGCATAAACATAAGCGAGATTGTTTTGGGAAAAAAATACTGCTTCCACTAATGCGTTTATACTCCTTGTTACTGTTGTATAGAGTAATCATGATAAAAGCTTAAAAAATTACGAGAGGACAGACCTTTTTTATCCTCATTCAAAAATATTTTTTGGTGCTAAGACTGCTTTAAAAAATCCAAACGGTTAGGCATTGGTAAAAAAGACAAATGATATTTTTCAAATCTTATGAGATAACGCCCACCTAGTTGAAAATTGCCGTTTTTTATCCGCGGGAGCCATTCCTTATGAGAATTTCGATGCTAGTAGGTTGTCAATTAAACTACCGGTATATTATTGTTGTTGGAAATTGGATATTAAGTCAAATTAAGTGGTTGTAAAGAGCCAGCAGGTTTTTGCCACTTCTTTTTGTGAGTATTTGATTTTTATATGTAAAATGGAGGAAGATAATGTTGAGAGTAAGGATGAAATGCGGAAGCGCAAAGCGCGGGAAAGGATGAGGGCAAAAGGTCGACGTTTTCATTGGATACTTAAGGTTATATAATCTTCTCGACACGGAGAGGTAATATTTTGGTTTTCTCGACTTGTATTATTTGAAAATGGAAAATAAAATAGGTAATTTGACTAAAACATGACGTGGAGAAAATATGTATAGCCTAGCTCTTTTCGGGGTTTCCTTCCGGAACTAGGTCGTCTACTCCTTTACTGTTTATTCTCTCTGATAACACATTCAAGCAAATTTGAATCAGTGTTTGGAACCACTAAGAATGATGAATCCAGTGGAAAGGAGGACCAAATTAGGCATAGTTATGGATTAATTTGCATTCCAATGAAGTACTTTACGTCGTAGATTTTCATTTGCCTCTCACTAATATAGAGGTTGTAATTTACGGAAGTGCTGGTATTGCATTAATGGCTTATATACTCTTGAAATTAAGACCAATTTCAGAGTGAAAATTTGCATATTTATGTGGGACAGTACGCGTTCAACTATATACAGGGTGTTTCTGATAAGTCTGGCATAAATTAAGGGGGATGTTCTTTTAGCGAGTTTGGGTCATAAATGTGTAAATTTTGCCGTCCGGGCCACTGTTTTCTAGTTAATATTGTCTAGAGTGTTTTACGGATGACCCCTTAAATTTAACTAAGAAACTGATTCAAGACAATGGTTTCTAATTTAAATAAGGAGTCATCCCTAAAACACTCAACTCATAATAACTCGAAAACTGTGCCCCGGACTACAAAATTTCATAGAAGTTACATTTTCGACTCAAAATCACCCAAAGAACATTACCTTAATTACGTCAGACTTATCACAAACACCCTGTATATATACATTTATCTGTTTTGTAGTAGAGGAGCTGAGTGGAAATGGTTATGAATGACGTAGTTAACCCAACATCCAATAGAATCCCAGATATATAAGGAGAACTGAAGCGCACACCCATAATTATCATTCGTATATAGAAGTTCTGTTTTCCAAATTAGCCCATTTTAAAATGCGAATATTGACATGCATATACATTTTACAGTGAACACCGGCGGCAGGTAGCCCCCTGGATATGAAATAATGAACAATTTGTTTCTCAAGCGTGTAGCCTCGAATTTCTCGTGAAATCCAATTAAAAGCAATAAGGGAAGTTCATATTCGGCTTACTAATCACGTGACGTAGTACGCGAAATTCGGAATTTCAAAGTTTCTAAGACAATTAACAAAATTAAGAACTCGGATTCTTTCATTAAAGAATATATAGGTGTTCATTAGGTGCTGGGATTTAATTATAGCCGAGTTGTAAACATAATACCAAGTTTAAAAAACGTGTAATTTATTTTCGTTACGTTTCAATTTCACTACAACTTCTATACGAACTAAGCCTAATGCGAAATGCAAATTGAAAAGCGTCATTGGTTTTTTTTTTCGCGCCAAATATCTTACAACACGTGTTTTGGTTAATTTCAATCGCTTAATACGCCAAAAGATGCTTGATGGCTTTCTTGTTTTGCCAAACTTTCCTCGTTAACTTTAGGTATATAAATTAGCTTAACGATGTTAATAATTGACTCTAAACATACAAAATTTGTTGTACTTGCTTAGTTATGCTAAAATAGATTTTCTAATTGTTTACTCGAGTCGAATGTAATCACCCCTACCCCTTGCGTGCCAACAAATTTTCTCTATACTTATTTAGAATTATTAATAACCATGATTCAGCTAAGTGGGCTAACTAGGCTTTCTGCATCGTTTAGAGGCCCAGTCTCAAGGAAAATGGTTTTCCAAAGCAACATATTGTATCCAGCGTGTTTCTAATAAGTGTGGCATATTTTAACGGTGATGTTCTTTTTCCTATTTTGAGTCCAAAATGTAATTTCTACGAACTGTTTTCAAGTTAAGATTGTTTTGAGTGTTTTACGGATGACCCCTTAAATTTATTTAAGAAACTGAAAGACAATGATTTCAAATTTCATTAAGGGGTCATTCCTAAAACACTGAAATCATAACTCGAAAACAGTGACCCTTAGGACGAAATGTCATGGAAATTTCATTTTCAACTCAAAATCTATCCTCCCAATGGCAGGGCTTCCACCAAAGGTTCACGTAATTGCGGCTTTTTTTATCATTTATAGTGAATCAATCGCCTTACACACCCTAAATTTCCAAAAATTGTTAATGAGGCACACGCTAGAATTCAACCGTCAACAACAGCTATGTTTAAAATTATTTTAGGAATAAAGTTTCTTAAAACGATTTAACTAGAATTAAGGTAAATTAATGACGATTAAAATAATTAATATCAATTGTGTTTATTTAATTATTTAAGAAAAACCTCTTAATTGCGTCTCGACTCGGAGAGGTTTATTTTGGTTTCCCAACTTGTTGTTTTTTATCTTTGAACTTTTGTTGAAACTTAAGAACGAAAATGTTTTCCACTCTACTTAAGAGTTATTTCCTGTTTCCTTTAGGTAAATTGCTTTGGGATGAGTGTTTATGATCATTTTCATTTCGCCTTAGGTCTGTTTTCATTAAATTGTCGTTAATAACGTTTCCACCTCACTAGAGCTATACTGATTTCTAGCCCTGATTTTGACCTGTATACTTCTGTTGAAGAGCGGTTTCCATCCTTGAGGTTTGTCGAGTATTAAAAGCTCATCAGTGTTCCCCGTAACTCGCAATCTGTTCTTAAATAAACACAACGACGATAAAGTTAGATTTGTTTATTCTAAATAATTATAATTGGTTTCAAAATTAATGTTTCAACTCGATTTATTAGGGTTTTAGAATCTTCCCAAAAGGTCAACAATCAATATTTATCCTAACCAAAATTAGGTTCCGGATTTCTGTTTAAAACTAATACAGTCTAAAACCCATTTAAATTAAATTTTAATTGAATTCTAGGTTAAGGGCACTCTTTGACATTTAATTAAGAAATTTATGAATGATTTTTCGATCTCTTAAGTCCGTGAATTAAATTTATATTTTTCATTTTACTATAATCCAAATATTTCCGGAAACGATTTTCGGAACGGTTTTGGAAATTGTTGTTTTCTTTTTTTTTTTTAATGTTTGAAATATGCCGAAAGTTTATAATAACCCCTTTTGCAAGATTAATTAAAGGATGTGTCTTAAATCAAATAAGGAATTTGCATAAATATTATTGTTAAATACTTATTTTACAAGAATTCTTTTTGAATGCTCGACTTTGTAAAGATAGTTTGTAAATATTATTACTGAAAAAGAGAGATAATTTGTAGCAAATCAGTTGCTAATTAGGAGCACTTTTGGTAGTTTTATTTTCAAAATTTGACATTTTGGTTACAAGTTTCTTTGCCTTCTGATTTTTGCTCGGAATTTTTAAGCGAGTGTTTGCAACTCTTCCTCTATAATATACAGTGTGTTTCTGATAAATCTGCCATAAATTAAGGAGATATTTTTTAGCCGATTTTGAGTCGAAAATGTAACTTTTATGACATTTTACCGTCCGGGCCACCGTTTTCGAGTTATATTTGGAGTATTTTACGGAGGACCTCTTAAATTTAATTAAGAAACTGATTTAATCAATGATTTCTATTTTAATTAAGGGGGTCGTTTATTTTTCAATATAAGGAAAACTACTATTTAGTATTTTTAATAGCATCATAAAAGTAAGAATATATAAAATTAAATAATATTGAAAGTTAATGAAAAATATTTAATTCTACATAGGAACTTTACTCGAGTTCCAACACGAAGCACTAGTACCTTTTGTAAAATATATTTTGATTTTCAGAAAAAAAAACTTAATCTTTATTGAAAAGTTTAGTCCTATTTTTAAACAGGACTACAAAATTCAAGAATTGCGTTGCATGCTATAGGAGCGGATTATCTTTATTTTATTTTAATTTCTCTTCGAAGTTAATTTTATAGCGGAAGACCTTTGGTCAGTTGAGAGGCGAGCGCCTTCTAAAATCCGGGCTCAAGGCGACTTGACTGGACTCTCGAATTGCTGATTATAAATCCCTTCCTTGTTCCTCGTAAAGTGGACAATTAAAGGAAAGTAGGAAACTAAAATAATTGGCTTCAATTCTTTGAAAAGCCTTGGAGGAGTGGAATAATTAAGACGTTTCGTTTCTTTGATGTCCCTATCTACGCCTGATTCCCGACCCCTCTTCCCTCCCCCTATTTTCTATTTCCCGCGCTTTTATTAACTACCACGCTCTTTAATACTAAGTCATTTCATTATCCTGCATCGTGGAAAGTCCTAATTGGGTTGGGTGGGCTTCGACAAAGATTCTGTATGGGGATGGGGAACATATCGCTTTACCTGACTGGTAAAAGTTTTGACAAAGTTTCTTGGTATAGAAAATAGCAAAATCTATTTATTTAGCTAAATTTCCTCGTTAAAATTATAGGAGGTTTCTAATAGGCATAAATGAACATTAAAGAATTTAATTGAGTCTTCGATCTTTTTCTGGTTTTTCGGAAATGAATCCTAAATCGAAAACAGTTTTATACTAAGAAATTTTCGTTTACCTTTTATTTAGCTAAAGTTTCTCGTTAAAGTTATAGGTTTTCTAATAGGAATAAATGAACATCAAACAATTTAATTAATTTCTCTTTCTCTGGTTTTGTTCTAATTAATTTTCAAATGGAAAACAATTTTATACTATATAAGAAAAGACCTGTATAAACTTGTTTGTTGCAGTAGCTCTCCGACTGTGTTTAACTTTCAGAACATGATTAGTGTATCTTAAATGAACACCGAACAATTTAATTAATTTCTCTTTAACTGGGTTTTCTAATTAATTGTACTGGGGAAAACAATTTTATATACTATGAAAGACTCGGATAAACCATTTTTGTTATTGTAACTTTCCGACTGTGTTCATTTTCAGAACATGATAAATGTATCTTGACAGGGTTGACACATAATGGAGACGGATAGCGTGGAATTCCAGGTGTCGCTTGAACTATTTTATTCATGGCCATAATTAATACTATGAATTACTTAGAGCTTGCTTTAGTCTGTTTCATAATTTAACCAAAAATACATATATCTACGTACTTTTCATTTAACCTTCCAAAAGCTTCGAATTGTTACGAACTTATGTTTTGGGTAACAGCTTGCTGGAGGAGTCCATTCTATTGGGGCCTGTATGTCTTAAATTATCAGTAGTCAATTCCAGGCGGGTTATTCCAAGCGAAATTTATGTACAAGCAATAAATTAGATGCAACATGGTTTTGTGAAGAACCAGAATTCTTCTGGAAGAACGTAAACTATTCCGTTTTGTGACTAAAATAAAACATACGCCAGACGAAGAAGTAGGAAAATAGGAAATCGGTTTTTTTTTTTATTTCACAGGGTTCATACAAACGTGGAGAACTCGCATGGATCAGGGAAATAAATTGTTGGAGAACTCAGGAAAATATATATTTTTTAGTAAAATTCAGGGAAATATGTGAGGCTTAATTTAGTTACATTGCTCTAAAAATAAGCAATACCGTAGTTATTATTCCAAAAAAAAACCACACATCAGCCATTGCTTGGTGGCCTCGCACCTGAAAATATCAGGGAAATATATGGGAAAAAAACCTGGAAATGTCAGGGAAATCTGTTTTCCCCAAGCTGTATGAACCCTGAGTATATTTTATTTGACTATTCACTTTGGAGCAGAATGGGGAACCAATTAGGTATTGACTATAGGTCCGTTACTGTGCAATCAGCAAATCCTTTGTTTTTCTTTTCAATTTCTCTTCCCTCTTTTCGTCCCCCTTACCCTATGTATTTAAGTTGGAATTTTAAAATTAATCCTTGTGACCAGTGAGGGTCGGGGTTTGAATTAAAAATAGTGGTCCAACAAATTGATAAACTAGTTTTGGACTTGAAGACTTGTCTTATTTCGAAGTCTACCCCAAAACTTTCCTCCAACAAGGATATATGATTATCTCTTTGAAATATTTATCAGTTTCACGATTCATTCTTCCGGGTTTAGTGGAATACTTTCAAAGTAGCTTTAATTTGCGGAGGTAGTCTAAGAATAAGGTGAATCCCTAGAAAGTAAGTTTATTTTGAGAAAACTTAAGAAGATTTTTCTTAAAATCGTCTGGATACCATATTAAAACTTATATTTTTATAGAATTAAGTCTCGAATTATAATATTTTACTTTTAGACACGTTTTTCTATCGGATTTTTTTATTTATTTTTTTTAAATCAAATAGAAAGTGGGAAAATTACTGAACCGTATTCTTAAGGACACCTGTTGAAAAGGAGTCTAATGGAATTACTCATATTATCATGTTTTGATTTTAGACACGTATACGTAAAACATAAGTTTATAACATATAATATATTCCATAAGTATGTCATTTCCAGTACTTCGTAATGCTAGAGACTAAGTTACTGAGAGCTAGTTCGAGAAGGACAAGCGAGAATTGACTACACTCGGTTAGTTTTGCAGTCCATCTTCCTATTTAGTCTGTTCTAAGCCTTTGACAGCGCTTCACCAGGCGTCGATTTACTAGAATCTTATGACCTACGTCACTTCATGACAACCAGTTATAAACTTATGGAACATATCTTATGAACTTATGATAAAACTAGCTGTTACCCGCGGCGTCGCTCGCGTATAATAAGAACTTCCATCAAAATGATATAAAGAATGGGTATATTTTACTGATGACTAATATTTTTGTAGCACCCTAGGAGCGAAGGCACCCGCCGTTGCCCGTCAGCCCGTCGGGGCATTTTTATTACTTTTCACGCGGACATTATTCCATAAAGAAGGGGTTTTTTTAATTTTTGGCCGCCATTTAAAAAGATGGCAACAAATCGAACCCGAAAGACTATTCAGCCCGTCTATAGGTTGTGAAATCGGTTGAAACGCGCGGACTTTGTTGCATAGAGAAGATTTTTTACATTTCTGGTCGCCATTTTTTAAGATGGCGTCGGATTGGAAAAATCTTTCTTAGTACGCGTCTACTATTTATGAGTAACGTTCCTGCAAATTTTCAGCCTTCTAAGTTCTAGGGCAAGCGGTTTGGGCTAGGCGTTGATTATCAGTCAGTCTGTCAGTCAGTCAGGACTTTCATTTATATAGATATAGATAGATTAACGTATAAACGGTGTCCCTTAGGATATCATTGAAGTTACATATTGGACTCAAAATGATTTCCCATAGAACCATGCCACTGTAGTACTTCGGTCCACAACCCTTTTTTAAACCACCCTATATATTCATCTGTAGAACTTTTGAGTGTCATCGTGAATTCATTTTAAATATGTTGAGTGTATTTGTCATTCAGATGATGCGGAGACGTCTGTTAGTGGCAGATTATGACTCCCTGTAGGATTGCAGCTTGTCGGCCTGAGTGTGGGAAGTTAAGACGCAACGTATGGCTGCTATAAAGCTTAGTTCTACTTTTGATTTCTTTATCCCTCACAATCCGTTTCGCTCACTCTAAGCCTTGGCCCTTTTTTTTACTCGCAAACTCTGCACAAAAAGAATTTTAAATCGAAATTGATTCTTTCCCACTTGAGAGCTGTAACTTCTTCTTCTTCTTCTGTAGTTCTCAGAAAGGCGTCGTCACTATGAAGGAAAGCTACAGGGAATGTTGAAAAAGACACCTCTCTCTGACAGTTTTGGATTTAACAGCCAAGGCTTAGGGAACTTTTACAAAACTTATAGTGTTTTATTTTATACTCGTCCATTTCCCATGACACAAACTCTTCTCCTGGTCTCATATCTCTACTTGGTCTTATAAGGAATGCATACAGCTAATTGGAATCATGGTGTAGCAATTTTCTCAACGTATCTAGTAGGACTGCGGATTTTGTGGCAAGAGCTACACTACTCATTAACTGTGATGAATTTTTCCTTGCGAATGATCTATCTCTCTGCGTCTTGAACCTTTCGCTAGTACATGATCTCGCGTTGCTACCAACCATTGAAAACACAGTTAGAAAGAAGTCAGAAGGGTGTGTTCTTTGTGTCAAATTGAGTGGATCATGTCCAAGAACATGGGGTCTACGACATTTAATTACTTAGATAAAGGTTTCCAAACATTGATTGGCCCCTAAAACAAGGAAATAGTCACACACATGGAGTAAGACCTATCAGTCTTCAATAGTCTGCAATCTAAGAACGTTATTGAACCTTTATCTAGCAGAAGCGTACTATTAATAATTGGGTATAAGTGTTCGTACGCTGGTAGAAAGAAAAGCTAATTACTCCACATGTGTTTGCAATCTATTTCCTTGTCTTAGCATAGGAGCCAATCAATGTTTGGGAGCCCATATCTACGTAACTAAATATTGTACAACGACCCCATGTTATTTGACACTTTCCACTCAGTTTGAGCCTTTAATTTATGGTTGACTTATCAGAAATACCCTGTATACCTCTAAAAAGGGGTCACGTCCATACTCAATTTAACAACAACAAACTTGTCACCAGTTTCACTGTCACGCTCCCGTTTAAAATGATACTCCTACGCACGGTTCCAAAAGTTTTCTAACCGAAAAAGATGAATTATATTTTAGCCAATTGTGTTGACTGGAAATTCGGTCCCATAAATCTTTTTAGCAACCGTACGGGAACGTTCGGTTAAGTTGTCAGAAAAAGGTTATATAGAACTTTCTTCGCTTCTCGGGTTAACTCAGTCTCACCATATACGGTTGGTTTAACTACAGGATGATAAATGCATCTTTTCTATATATATACGGTAAATAAATACCTTCGTACGTCTGTTACTCTACACCTTATACCACCAAATTTATCATTACGCTTTTCTGCACCTTCTAGATTAAGACAGGAATTCATACAGCTACTAGGAATCATTGTGGCCCTTTATATTTTCTATGCGGGTTTTGTGGGCCGGGCTTCTGACGTCTTTCTAACTTCAACCAATGTATGAGAATTAGGTGGCTACACAATGATTCTTTTAGCTGTATGCATTCCTGATTACTAATATATAAGGGCATAAGAACGTATCTCTAAACACCCATAAACTCTGGAAGTTACTTGAATTTGGCTATAAAAAACAAGAGAATTTATTCCAGTTTCAGAGAGAATTATTTTATGTTTAGCAAGAGGAATGGACTTTGCTTTTACGAAGAATTATTTTTATGTCAATGCTGCTGCTGTTAAGAAAAAGACCTTTTTAAAGTCGTGCATTTTAAAATATGATAAATTGATTTTTTGAGGAGAAATGTTTTTGTTTACGATAATTAAGACGTTTACCTGTATGTTTGTTTAAAACATAACTGAAATCGTCATTGAATCTGAAACTTTTGTTGCAACTTACAATATTGTAATTTGTAAACCCTCCATGTTTTCTTTTCCTCTTCTGTTTCGAGTTCAAAACATTCTTGAGTAAACTGTGGCCAACCTTTGGGACTGCTTCTCCTCCTCCTCGAGCTATTATTTTCTATACTCCGATTGAAATAAATAGAGAAATAAGCCGGTAGGTAAGGGGCCCAAAATTTTAAAAGATTTTTGTACCCAAATCAACACAATCACTGAAAATGTTCAATCAAGTTTAAATTGAGTATACCCAAAGAGTACATCACCCAACATCACTCCCGAAGAAACTCTTCTATGACATCCGCCAAATATTAACTGTCCAACACCTTGCCTGAAAGGTACTTCACTATTTCTTTTTTTTCGATTCAAGAAGACTTTATCAAATAAATACGAAACGTCGTCCGCAAACTGCCTCGGTGTAGCTCTGGTGTGCCCTGGGATGGATAAAAAGGGAATTACTTTCTACAGGCTTGCTCGTGTATGGTTACTCTCTCCCGTGGTGGTGGTAGTGGTCTGGGTCGCCCAGGTTTTCTTTTCCTTATTTCCTTATTCAATTCGTGTTTCGAACCCCAAGGGGATACTCCAGATGTAGGAAGGGAGCAGGTACCACTAAGAAGAAGCGATATCTAGTTTACTAGAGAGAAGGTATAAATTCGACACATTTTCAGCTTTATCTCCAGTCCAAACGTAGGTCCGGAGTTAATCCCCGTCTCTAAATTACAACCAGCATCTCATTGGTTCTTGAAAACTCACGTCAGCGCGACGCGAATGACGAAAATTACGATTTTTCCGACTGAGGAGAGGCCTTCTTTTACTTCCCCCTTGTATTTTGAAAGGGGACTGGAGCTATGGCGTGCGAATACTTAGGCATCTTATATCTTCTCCCTAGTAAACTAGATATCGCTTCTTGGTACCACTGACTGCATGGAATACGTGGGGAATAAAATAAAAGATAAGAAAATTGTTTACGATTTTGGGCTGTTACGCGTGTAGGTTGCGAAGCGGAAAAAATTGCGTTTATTTATGTTTGTTTATACGTACTAAAATATACAGGCTGGAGGAATAAATGTATAAATAGCGTTTATATATGTTTTTGTTGCTGCGAGATTAGGTACGTAGATTATGCGTTCTGTAATTTAAGTCACAGGCGAGCGGATGGAAACTGTTCTGGCGTATAACAAACGCGGCGGAATTTAACTTCTCTGTTTGCTCATTTGATTATAGACCATTTCATTACTTTCTATAGTCAAGCAAAGACCACAGGAATGAATGAGGTCACCTTCTTGGGTTATTTACCTCGCTCCAGGAAGCACCGCTAGAGGCAGCACGAGTCGGTTAGCCTCCCTCCACGTGTAGTAAACTCGGGTTCCGTCTTCATGGCGTTGACTCTTAGTTGGCGCGATGGCTTGGTTTCACCAAGGATACTAAGTAGGAATGGAGAACGGTTAGTATTTACTTCAGTCCGACTCATAGCCCAGTATAGAGCCCCTCCCTCCAACACGTAACAAAAATTTTAAATTATCATTTTGGCTAACTTAAACTACGTTTTGATGACGTTGCTGACGGGGACGGCGAAAAATACGTAATTACTTTTTACCTCTGTCGCTATGACCCACCTCTTCTTTCATACCCCTCCGTCCCGTGGAAGGGGGTCCGGGACTTTGACGCGCGCCCAGATTACTCTGTTCTCCATTCCTACTTCTAAAATTTAAAACTATCCCTGGTTTCACTCTAAGTAATTTAGGAAAGGTCTATTTGAGAGTTTAAGGAACTGACAGAAAAACGTGTTGCGAACTTGACGTTTCACATTGAATTTATTGGGCCTTTATGATATCTGCAACCCGTGCATTTGGCATTTTAGACCAAATTTCGAGCCAAATTTAGTTCAACTGTACAATAGTTTGAATGAATTATGTAACATTCACTTTTAGTTAAGCTCTAGGGTCTTCGAACTATATTGGACGCTCCCCTTTTGTTACAAAAACTCCAATAACTTTAATCCAGGGAGCCATATCTTAAAATAGAAGGAAGGAAATAATTCGTTAGGTTGGGGCGCACGATACTCCAGTTTTTGCTCGCTACGTTAAAGTAGGCCTGATATGTTTTGTCTCTTTTTTTAATTTTCGTCCCTCATATTGCTGGTTTAACTTATAAAAAGAGTATTATTCCTTACTCGTTGAGTTTAAGGCAGAGTGTTCTGTTCTATAGAACTGAGAACCAAGCACCGAGACTAACAATGTAGCGCCCGTGCCGATTTTTGTGCAATGTGGTTGGGTTTAGCGCGCTGCTTTCAGTGAGCTAGAACCCATCAAATTTTGCCCGAAAATCGAAATGAACGGCCACCCCATTGTTAGTCTGCTGCTTGATTTTCAGTTCCCTAAAAATCCTTTTCGGTGGAGCTCGGTCTTTAAAAGGTGAGACTAGAAATAAAAGCTAAATTTGGGACGAATTTATTCCCTCCTTTTGTTAAGATACGTGGCTCCCTGGTATATCGTTAAAATATTCCGACAGACTAAACACACCGCAACACGTCGTTCTCTAGTCGTTGTTGTACGATGGCAGCCTTTGGCAGGACAGTGTTTAACGCCCTTATTGAAAGCCAATGCTAGTTTTTTCTTATAAAAACTGTGAGTTTTAAAAGAATAGTTCTCGGAAAAATAAATGGTCCCTTTTTCCCAAATCTCAAATTTATGTGGAACCAGGGATAGATAGACTTTTTTAAGACGGAATGGGTAACAGGGTTATTCGGGTGCGCGTCCAAGTCCACTACCCCCTTACCCGTTACAGAGGGATATAAAAGAAGAGGCGGGTCTTATTTTCGTTATGGCGTTGCATGTATATCCGGGTCAAATAAACGTCGTCTGCCCCTTCGTCTGCCATGTTGGAATGGGCTCGGAGCCTCGGATTGTAATTTTTGAAATAACATTGTTTAAAAATGGAAGTTACGCAAGACATAGGGCTTACAAGTGAAAAAAAACGGGGAAGACCCAAGAAAATTAAAAGTGAGTTAGAATTGAGTAAAAGTCTTCATAGATATTACAACACGAACAGGTTTTAACCAAACACTAAGCTCACAAACCTCCTGCCCATTCACTAAGCCTTGGTTAACTTCATCAAATTCGTTTACAAAATCATGAGGATAGTAGACACGCTTGGCTTAAGAAAGAATTAGCGAACACTTTTCACCCTTACAGATGTACTCCAAATCCAAAACACCGGCACCAAATTCACTAACTACCTTCTTAATTGCTATTAAAAACAATTCCCGAATAATTACCGGACCCTCGCATTTAGAAGGCTCCATTTTGAACCCCTGTGAAGACGCTTATCTGTACAACCATAGCCCACTCGATCTGCGCTCCCGCTATAGCGCGACAGCTTGCGTCGTGACGCGCGTGATCGAGTGGGCTATGGTACAACGCAAGAGGGGTCGTAGTCATAGCGACAGAGGTAAACAGGAATTACGTATTTTTGGCCCTCCTTGTCAGCAACGTCACCAATACGTAGTTTAAGTGAGCCAATAAGATAATTTAATTTTTTGGTTACGTGTTGAAGGAAGGGGCTATATACTCGTCTATGAGTCAGACTGAAGTAAAGGCCAAACATTGTTTATTCCGTCTTAAAAAAGTCTATCTATCCCTGGTGGAACTTATTAGAATCTCGCAAGGTGTCCCTGAATTCCAATCCAATTCGGAGACGATGCATTGAAATTGGAATTTGGGGTAAAGAAAAAAATAAAAATCCGGAATTTTTTTTACCCTTTAATATAAATTTTATTTACCAAACAAATTTTCCACCAGCGATAATTTGCATATGAATAAGATTTCTTATGATTTCAACCTCCAGCTGCGAGGTAGAGGTTGCGTGGCCCAAGTTGAATATCAAAAAGAAGGCTCTTGAAGACTTTCTTAGTTTACATAAAAACTTCCAACCTTAACCCTAGTTAAGCCTATTTTTTATAGTCAATTGAAAGACGAAGAATTTATGAAACCTAGTAACTTTTCTCACTTGACCTAGATTGGCACCCTTTTTCTATTAAAAGTCTAGAAATATTCAGTCAAATGAGAGTACACCAGGCAGTCATTAATTACAAACAGTAAATTATTTACATAACTCTGTTTTTATTATCAATAATAAAAACGTTTTTAAAATTATGCAACTGTTGCTGAGCAATTTGCCAAAGTACCTCTAACATCTCTCTACTTCGCTAACTTACATAAAGCTTTAGGCTTATTATTTGGCCTAATTTTCATTGCCACGGAGGTAATATTTCTCTAAATTCCGTTAGGCTACAGCCAGAAGTAAATAATACTTCTCTTCGAGAGAAGTGTACCACAAAGCGGGGTAATTGTATATAACACGATTCTTCCCAACATTATTTTACGTTTGGAGCAAGGTGACTAAACCGAATCATATACGCGATAGATAGTTCCCTCATCATTACTCAACTAGCGCTTTATTATTTGGGAAGGCGCATGCGCTTGTGGATTTTTGTCCCACGTCAAGACAATCAAGGTTTGTGGGTTGAATGCTGGGGATTTAGTACCAAACAGTTATAGAATTCACCCTAGCACGGTGCGATGCCCATCTGAACTTAGTTTGATGAGCAGGAGAGCAAACAAAAAGGTGTGTAAGCCTGGGAAGAATCATGTTACGTAACTAATGTATTAAGAGGATACTTAGTGTCACCCTTCTCCTATTATCCCCTTCTGCTAATATTAATTTCCTTGGAGGTAACATTTCTCTTTCCGTTAGGCTTAACTTTAGGCCTAATTTTCATTCTTTATTATTGAACCTAGCTTTCTATTTAATGCCACTCATGACTGAAATTAATTTAGCCTTATTATCTAGTCCCAGTCCTTCAAAAAAAAGTGGATTTGTACAGACTGGGACTGCGTCACTAATGAGGATCGAATATCCTTACATATATATACAGGGGATCGGTAAACCATCTATTACGACATTTAGTTGATAGCCGATACGCCCGAAAAATCTTTCTCCGGATATTCAATGATTGATTACCTCAAGAAAAAATGACCTCTATCCGCTTAAGGATATATTTTTTTACGATCTTTCGACGAAGGGTGAGGGTTACAAATAAAAGGAAACTGGGATTTCCTTCCCTCTAAAGGTGAAACTGAAATTATGGGTTATGGTATTTTTACGGGGAAATGAGTCTATCTATTACCAACCAGACTTAAAATTCCATTAATTATTCATTCGAGTCCTAAATCTCTCTTGGAAAATACTGCAGGGGAAAAAACCGTCTCTAACTAGAGCCATTTATCGAAATTCCTTTTTGCTTTTGAAGTTAGGGGTGATATGGATGGAATAATTATTAGCGTAAGTTTATAACATTTAGTTTACACTGGTTACTGAGAGCTAGTGGTGGACGGACCACGTCATAGGCTGTAGTAAAACGACTTCTGATAGTATGAGCTGCCGGGACTTTGACGCGCGCCCAGATTACTCTGTTCTCCATTCCTACATCTAAAATTAAATCTATCCCTGGTGTGACGGATAATACTCAAGCCCGGCCCACAAAACCCGCATAGAATGGGACACAGTGATTCCAATTTGCTGTTTAAAGCTAGTGGATTTTGACCTCGGGATCACGGGTTCAGCAAACCATTGACATAGGTTATTTTCATTTCTTACCTGCATCTCCTATTAGCAATTAAATCAAATTTAAATTTTGATATAAGCTGTTGATGCTTCAAAAAAGGTCTTAAAAGTTTGTTTTTAAATGGTTTCTGCTCTATCATGACTACAGTACTACAATTGTATGTATCCCTGGTTCGACATAAACTTATGGACAGTATTACAGGTTTATAGTTGAACTAAGGTGAAACTATGTTGGGAAAGGGAAACTGGCCAATTCTTTGGACCTTATTAGCTAATAGATGCAAATTTTGCTCCAAATTCTAGTTTTTTTTGTTTTATTCCTTTTAATCTTTAAAAGTATGCGGCTTTTTTCTTCATTTATTAGGCTGTCAATGAATCTACGTCGTTGTCAAAAGGCTTAAACAGCTTTTAATTAATGAGTAAAACCCGAAGATTGCTTTGCTAACTTGATAGGACTAATTAGTCTTAACGATTTGACTAAGAATGATTATCTTTTAAAGTGTGTAGTTTTCGTTTTTGAAAATAGATTTTACCCATTTTTCCCGCATACATTTGAAATGTAATCACATATTTTAATTTTTGGCTCGATTATATAGTTTTAGCTTAAGTCCATAAGATGTGTTCCATAAGTTTCTCACTGGTTACTGAGAACTTGTCATGAAGTGACGTAGGTGAAACGTCAAAGTTTCTCGTAAATCGACGAAAGGCTTGGTACAGACTAAATAGCAGAAGTAATATGAGACTAGAAGTGAAGGGCTCTAGCATTGGTAGTAGATCCTGGCACTAGTGAACAAATTTGAGGATTTTATGCCGCTTCCATCGCGCCTACGCTAGAGAGAAAAAAATTGGTCGAGTTCCAAAAACATTTCCTACCCTCTTCCCCTCAACCTAAAGCGGCCGAACACGGACGCGGCTCCTTGAATCTAGTTCGGCCGTCTACCACCGCGAGCGTCTCATATTTTGGAGGGAAAATTCAGAAACCGCTACAAGAGGGCCAACCGTTGGTGTGTTATCAAGAATATTCACTTTCGCCGAGTGAAGAATTTGGTTAGCTCAGTACTTCTAGTCTCATCTCACTTCTGTAAATAGGGAGATAAACTACAAAACTGAGTGTAGTAAATTCTCGCGTCGTTCTTGAACTAGCTCTCAGTATATCTACAGGGTCTTTCTGATATAGGTCTGTCGGAAATTATAGGCGCAATATTCTTTGCGAGACGATTTCGAGTCGAAAATGTTGTATGACATTCTGCCGTACGGGCCACCATTTTCGAGTTATGGTTGAGTTGTTTTACGAATGATCCCATAAATTTAATTGAGAAACTGAAATACAATGCGAATTTAATTAGGGGGGACTTGCGTAAATCACTCCAATCGTAACCTGAAAACGATATGGCCCGGACGGCCAAAGGTCATAGGACATTTCTAACAAATCTTTAAGAAAAGCCATGTATATCCACAGTGGAAATATCTCTTATCTTATAACATAACAGTCGAAACTCTCAGAAGCGTATCGTCTTTATTTGATAAAGGATTATTTTGTACCTGAAACGGAATAACCGCGGAATCTAATTCTCTCTCTCTCTCTCTCTCTCTCTCGCGTAACCAATTAGGAATTTGTCCGATATAAATCTATAGAACTTAATTCGTGCTCTATAAGTTAGGAATATTTATATTAAATCAAAAGAGAGACTAATTAGACGTACGGCTTATTGAGGAAATCAGATTTATGTTTGGACGTCCAAAACTCCAAATACAGTTTTAATTGAATTGCCTCATTTTTTTCTTTTCAAATATGAAACGACACCTTTCAGTTTCTTTACCAATTAAAAATAAACTTATTTTAATAATTGTACAGCTTCTTGCGTAAAATTTCTTGCGCTTCCTTTTAAAGGGATACTTCGGGCTAGAAATTTTTCCTATTTAACCGAAAGAGCGTGTAAAATAATGAAT
The DNA here is from genome assembly GCF_054372755.1 of Phalangium opilio. NCBI lineage: Eukaryota > Metazoa > Arthropoda > Arachnida > Opiliones > Phalangiidae > Phalangium > Phalangium opilio. The sequence goes on from NW_028324226.1 coordinate 3,559,718, forward strand.
GTTATCAATTGGAACCATGTTTCAATCTTCAATATTAAAGAAGATATACTGCAATTAAGTTTCCGTAATGGATGGCACTACGCGTTAGGCTTTCCCTTCCGCGAAGCACTGGTAAGTACCCCTCCCTATTGGACGCCTAGTACCACCTGACATATTTGTCCAATAGGGGTACTACCAGTGAGTGCTTCCGGAAGTAGCCTAACGCGTAGTGCCATCCATTACGGAAACTTAATTGCAGTGTTTCTTATTTAATATTGTAGATAGAAACATGGTTCCAACAAGAAGTGATATCTAGTTTATTAGGGAGAAGGTTTAATTCGCCACATTTCCAGCTTTATCTCTAGCAGTGCAAACGTAGGTCCGGAGTTAATCCCCGCCTCTAAATTACAACCAGCATATCATTAGTTCTTGTAAACTCACGTCAGAGCGACGCGAATGACGAAAATTACGTATTTTCCGACTGAGGAGAGGCGATATAGTCCGGCCTCCTTTTTCGTCCTCCTTGTGTTTTGAAAGGGGACTAGGACTATGGCGCGCGAATACTTCGGCATCTTATACCTTCTCCCTAATAAACTAGATGTCAATTCTTGGTTCCAAAACTTCCAATTGATAACATTCATTATTTTATACGCTCTTTCGATTAAATAAAATAAAAACAGAAAATATTCTAGCTCGAAGTATCCCTTTAAGCATAATTAATCAAATATTTGGTTTTCTTTTTTTTTACTTGAGTTTTAAATCTCGCTTACACTTTCCTTAAAAGCTTAAGCCTTAAAAAGAAAATACTTCCTTGTTCGTAAGGATTCCGATTTACTTCCTCAAGTTTCTCCACTAAAAGAAGTAGTTTAGATGTGTTGCGTATATAGCTTAACGTATAAAAAAACCATCTCTATAAATGGATAGATGAAATAGAAAAATCAAGGTCTTATCAAGAAGTGATATCTAGTTTATTAGGGAGAAGTATAAGATGCCTAAGTATTCACGCGCCATAGTCCCAGTCCTCCTTTCAACATAAAAGGAGGCCGGGCTATTTCGCCTCTCCTCAGTCGGAAAAAGTACGTAATTTTCGTCATTCACGTCGCGCTGACGTGAGTTTTCAAGAACCAATGAGATGCTGGTTGTAATTTAGAGGCGGGGATTAACTCCGGACCTACGTTTGGACTGCAGATAAAGCTATAAATGTGGCGAATTTATACCTTCTCCCTAATAAACTAGATATCACTTCTTGGTCTTATACAACATTATCTCGAATCAAGGGTGTTGTATACTGTGTAGGGGACCCAAATGGGTTAAAGAAAACTTTAGAAACTCCATTCCCGTACTCTTTTTATTCTTCGCGTTACGTGTTTTGGCAAATGTTTTGGAAGTAAAATTGAAGTTTCCGGTTTGTCATGAAGGTCTTTCTCTCTCTCTGTCTCTCTTTATCTTATCTCTTTATTATTTGTCCGAGACGTCGTCCGGAGTGTGTAGTTTAGTATTTTCTTCATAGCTTGCCGCCGGTCTTACGATCGACGTAATTGCGTTTTCATCGCGTGTACCCAAAGAATTTGGCTCCTTTCAAATGTTTCCCCGCTAGCAGACGACAATATAAAGTCCCAAAGAATTTCATCGTAAGTCTCTTAACGTGAAAGTTTTTCTTAATTTACTCGGAAAGACTTCCAATATAGATTTAGCAAATCTCGTGAATAGCTATTAGACCTCGATTAAATTCAATTATAGCTCTTTATGACTTTGTTACGTTACATCTTGTTAAGCCTAATTGCGTTAGCAAGAGTTCATAAAAGCAATCCGAAGTTTCAGGAAACTTGTGGGTTTCTGAAACGTTGGAGTTATACTGTTGAGAAATTGAGAAGAAATGGTACAATTTTATTTAGGGCGATACGTAGTATATATTTAGTGCCTTGTGTATCATCATAAGTTTATAAGATATGTTTCATAAGTTTGTCATTGGTTACAAACTGGAGCTTTTCATGAAGTGACGTAGGTCATAGCATTACGAAGTATAGGTAGTGTCATACTTATGGAACATATCTTAAAATCTTTTGTTATGATTTAAAGTAAACGTAGGTACAGCAAGAAGAGATATCTAGTTTACTAGGGTAAACTAGATATCACTTCTTGGTACAGTGTGTCCGGTGACGTTTTAGAAAATTAAGAGAGTCACTTAATTGACATTCGTACTTATCGTTTTTCGAATTTAAACAGTGTGACTTTACAAGCACTTTTTTTAGATTTACAAGCACTTTTTTTTAGATTTACAAGCACTTTTTTTTTAGATTTACAAGCACTTTTTTTTAGATTTACAAGCACTTTTTTTTAGATTTACAAGGACTTTTTTTTAGATTTACAAGCACTTTTGTTTTAGATTTACAAGCACTTTTGTTTTAGATTTACAAGCACTTTTTTTAGATTTACAAGCACTTTTATTTAGATTTACAAGCACTTTTTTTTAGATTTACATTACAGGGAGCCCACCGGTCCTATAATTCCTATAAATTCCTATATTTTTGAACCTGTCCTATATTATCCTATAATTTCATGAAAGGTCCTATAATATCCTATATTTTTGATTTAGTCGAAGTTTTCGTATAGTTTAGCATCAAATTTATCAAAATTTTGCTTTTTTTATCGAGATCACATTTGAGTAGACACCGAAATTGTGGAGCTCGCTTAGGATTTTTTATATATTATATTATGTTATATTTTAATTAAGTTCTTCTGAGTTTTCAAAGTAAAATCAAATTTGTTATTTTTTATTTTTTGGTATTTTTCTACATAGTTTAAGCCCAAAATTGTATTATATTAGAGCATTTTTAGTCCTATATTTTCCTATAAAACACATTTTTTTCTCCTATAAAATCCTATAATTCCGGAAAAAAATTCCTATTTTTCCTATAAGGAATTTAAATTTAAGAGTGGGCTCCCTGAGTGTCTTATATAGATGATTTAGTTTACGAGTGGGTTTCTAACTGATGTCCGGTAAAATCATATGCGGCGCCGGATTGTAAGTCATGAAAATTTAATTTACCTTTTCCGCTGCCTATTATTATTATAAAAATTATTTTGACTTATGATGAAAAATCCTTTTTCGATGTTTCGCGTACGGTTTGTGGTCACCTTTGATATACCGGAATTATCAAGCTTTTCAATCTCGATATTTACAAATTTGAACCTAACATCGCTTTAGTCTATTTATATAAATCAATCACACGTTCAGCAATTTTTTTTAGAATAACTTGGGTTTTGAAATTAATATTTTAAAGCCAATATTTTCTAAATGACGATGAAAAAAGCTATACGCTTTAGAGAGAGGGCTACATATTAGGATTTAAAGTTCAATATTCGGTTAAATCTTTTTCAACTAAGGTCTAAAGTATTTTTTTTAAACAGGTCCCTTTTTATGCAAAAATTGCAGTTTTAATGAATGAATACCTGATGGGAAAATTTAAAATTGTTTAAAATAAGCGAAGTCGAAGATAAGCCCCATACAGTTTAGTCTTTTGATATTATTAAACCCTTAAAATTTAAGTTTGAAACGTAGTGCTTTTGAATGGTATTCAGAAAACGATAACTCTTTCAGGGAAATTATGGGAAAGAAATTGACTTTATACTATACTATAGATTTTGCATAAACATTGAACGCATTCTTTTAGACGGAAATTCGATTTATTTTCCAATACATATTTTTTCGGCAAATGAATAAGAAATGCTATTGGTGTTATTTTTTTATCAGAAATTTCGATTTATGGTATATAAATAATGAAAAGAAAGCTCTTGGCTTAGTATAGTTTTTGCATTTTTAGTTTCGCTGCCTTTGCAAAAAATGCAATTGCTTTTTCTCAGAAACAACGCAAGAATTTTTTTTACTCGTAGAGCCGCAAAAATATTGATATTTAATAAATTAAATTTAAGCAAACTCGTAAAGTAAGTAAATTAGTTGGTGTAATTCGGTACAGTACCTTAAACTAAGACAGAAGTAATCATAATATTGTTTTTGAGTTGGTGAAATTAGTTGACGAGATTATGGCAGTTGGTGAAATTTGAAGTCAAGCTTACATGGTTTGGTCGAAAGTTTATTATGGTCAATTGGAAGTGTTTCTAATGGCCTTTCCGCCAAAACCCTTTTACAAACATTGATATGTTCCATAAGTATGAAACTATCTATACTTCTTAATGCTAGTGACTTACTGAGAGCTAGTTTGAGAACGACAAGCGAGAATTTATTACACTCGGTTTTGCAGTCCATCTTCCTATTTAGCCTGTACTAAGCCTTTGACAGCGCCTCATCAGGCGTCGCTTTACCTCAAATCTATGACGTTTCATCTTTACGTCACTTCATGACAAACTCTCAGTAACCAGTGACAATCTTATGGAACATAACTTATAAACTTATGATGCATCTAATAAAAAATTATCAAAACAAAATATAGTGTAGAATTGTAGATTTATATTAAGGAAATAATTTATAGAATCGGTTCGGTTGTCTCTTAAACTACAACTGCATACATAAATACAAGTAAACGAACAAATTTTAAATCTTTATAATATTAGTATAGATTGTTTTTAAATATTTAAATCCCTAATTTCAAAATTCGGTTTCGATCTGTCAGAGCTAAGCTTTTCAAACTGCATCGCAGGAAACGGTAGAGATCTCAACCGTTTCCTGTATTGGTTCAGCTCAGGGTTGGCAAGTTTTTGCCAGGGGTGGAAAAAACCGCGGTTTTTACCTGGTAAAAACCGGGTGGCAAAAACTAATTTTTCCGCGGTTTTTACCGCGCGGTTTAAACCAGGTTAAAACCGGTGGCAAAAACCATTTTTTCCGCGGTTTTTTCCACTTTTTAAGGTTTTTTCTAGTTGCTATGTGAAGTATTTGACTAATTATTCGTTAAATATTCGCGAAAAACCTGGCAAATTTGAATACTAAAAATTTAATAGAGTAATAACCACCTAAAATTTAAAAATTAAAAATACTATTGTTATTTTTCTAACATAACAATAACAAACATCACGAAAATGCACTTAAAACTCGCTAGTTTACCACTTTGTAACCATGAATTTAGTTTTTGCCGGTTTTTTCCGTTTTTGCCGGTTTTTACCGGTTTTTTCCACGTGTCCCGGCAAAAACTAGTTTTTTCCGGGTTTTTGCCAACCCTGGTTCAGCTCTGTTAGGCAAATAAGTAGCTCCAGCACTTTATTTCTAATAAATCTTTAATTGCATGAAGTGTTCCATTTGAAAAGGTAAACATTACAACACGAGATTCAATATTTTCAAAATAAATATTTGGTGCTCTGATGTATAAATAGGCTTAAAGCGATTCGATAATTACTCAACGTAATTGATATACACTCTGTAATTTTGATTGTATTTAATGAATTACGAGTAATCTTCGAAATATCTACCCTTGACAGTACTAAAATTATAACGCGTAATCGGTATACAGGGAATCTGAAAGTTCGAGGTAAGGGAACTGCTTGTAATAGACAGCTAAGCAACTGTTCTAGCCAATGCAAAGAGATTTTCTCTGAATTGCGAATTAACGAACCATTATCTTCAATAAGAAGTGATATTCTTCAAACGTCTTAACACCGAAAATTCTTTATTTTCTTTTCTTAGACAAGAGTTCGTCGTTTTTGATGTTTTAGATTTCAAAAGATTTTATGTACCACGTTCCAACACATCTCTTCCGACTTATATTTTCTCTCTTAAACTCCAAGGAAGCGTGAAATGCGCAAACAAATTGGTTTTATAAGTTTTAGTGCGATTGAATAGGCTCTCAAACGTTTTAAAAAAGTTCTCAAAAGATGTAAAGTCAATTCCACCATTTTTACTATATTTTCCAAATTTTTATTATACTGCAAAATCAGCCTAGTAGCCTTCATTGGTTAGCCATCCGCGAAAACCGTAACCACATGGTGCTCTTGTCAAGGAGTAAATAGGTAAGATGGAGTTGTAATGATGATGGGCGACCCCACGCAGCAATGAAAGTCACCCAATGTACATTGCGCATTCCCTTATACTCTTCGGTAGGCAATTGTTAAGTGCTGCCGCATACCGCCATTGTATTTGTATGAGAACTTGCTTCTATTTTTAAGACAGAGGGTCGGGGCATCCTCGACGTTTCCGTACCGTACGACCCTACCGAAACGCTGAGCATGCTGGGAGAACAGACTGCAACGTTACGTATGGAGGTTACCACTCCATCCCTCTCTCCTTCAAGCTCTTGTTATTTTGTCAAGGCATCTGTTTTAGAACTTTTTTCATGCCTTTCCTGTTTCCGTCTTTCATTGGCTAAATCTCTGGCCCAAAAGATCGGCTGAAAATATTGATGTTGGTTATTTTAGACCAATATTGACAATTTTTAAAATAGTGCCAGTGTTTTGTGACGAATTTCCCTAACGTTTTTTATCTTATTTTTCATCATTCTAAAGCGACTAAAATCATCTTATTTGAAAACGTATTCACGCTCCCTTGAATATATGAGTCTTTTGAAGTAAATCGATGGTGAATTCTAGCTTTGTTTCTTCTTTTGCTTTTATCTTCGAATCTTCAGAAGATTTTTAAGTCCATCTCAACCCTACGATTACCAGCTTAGTAAGCTATTTTCCCAGGCATTTAATACGCAATTACTAACACTATTACAACATTGTATTCTCACTATGACATACGTAGACTTTCAAACACGCGCGGCAAGGCCTGAGAAAAGCCAAAAAGATCTAGAAAGCGGGGGAAAAGGGGGTTGGAGGATAAAAAGAGCTGAATTGGTTCTTATCTTCAAATCCTTTTAGCCGACGTTAATTCACATTTAAGACACGAGGCGGAACTTTTATTGGAGGGAATGGCGCGCGCTTTTATAATCCAACTATGCACAGCCGAGCCTGCTTTCATGGATTAACAGCCGAATTAGATAACACTTTGCTGCTCGGAAAAGATAATATTCACGTTGCGTATGCATGAAGCAAATTGCTTTCTTTCTTTTAAAAAAGAAAAGTGTTAGAGTGCTTTTAGAAGCCAGGGATGTGCGCAGCCTGCAGGACGATGTCGATGTATATGAAGTTGTGTTATAACGAGTTTATAATTTAAATTAACTATAAATTAGTTACGCCAAGATGTTTGTGTTTATTTAATACTGGGTTTCTATTCTGCCAAGGCCCAGTTCTAAGTTGATGAAAATTAGTAGTTAATTAAAACAGTGGTGTTTTTATGCAATGAATTATTTTACGTCATTTAGTCTAATTTTTGTGTCATTGCGGTAAACAGTTGCGCATTAATACTTTTAGTAGTACGTCGCATACTTATTGCGCGTAATCATTTTAGCGCTGTGAACAGAGTAGGTAGTATGTTGATCTTTCGAAGACTGCGCGTAGTCTCTTTGTACTGTCAATCTCTGTAACTCACTAAGTCACTGCCCACTTGCTACGACCACTGTCGTCTGAATATCTCTGTAATTTACGACAAGCACTTTAGAGGTGGATTTTTTTTTTTTTTAATTTTTGGCCAGGCCAATTGCAATATTTTAATAATTAATAAGTCTGTCTCTGTTGTCATTATAGTATCATGGAAAACGTTACAAGTTGCTCAGAATCCTCCCCCAACGACACAGTCTGTCGGGACACGACGACTCGTCTATTTTACCCGTACCCGGAGGACATGTTGGATCCGTGGAAGAATGACAAGTTTGTGTCCATCATCTTGACCCACGCTATCACCTTCTTGATTGGTATCGTGGGAAATACCATCGTTATCGTCACGTGGGCCGGAAGTCGCCCTTCACGTAGTCCCACTTGCACTTTCCTGGTCAGTCTGGCCGTGGCTGATTTGCTCCTGTTGGCTCTGTACGTTCCATTGGAGACTCTGGAATATTTTGTCATTACTTGGGACGCTGGTGGTACCATTTGCAAACTAAGTAGTTACGTTGAGATGCTTTCCGGAATGGCTTCTGTCCTCAATTTGGTCGCTGTTAGTTTCGAAAGGTGAGGTTTTTTAGTTTTAATAGACCTTTTTCAAATGTAGAGGGTAAAACAGTGTTAAGACAGATTAATATCCGGTAAGTGGACAACAAAGGCGTTAGATTTGGCTTTGAACAAAAGGACTTTGGTGCAGGATTGATAACTTTGAAGCCCTGTCTAACGTCTTTGTTGTCCACATACCAATCAATGTTTCGTCTAAAACCTATATGAAGCAGACGATACTGCGACCCCTCCCCTTTTTTGAAACGTTTCCCCAGAACCCATCTAAGAGCTGAGAACGTTTAGAAATAGAATTTATAGTTTTCAGGCTAGGAGGAATGATACTATAGTCTGTCAAACGAAAGAAGAGCCCTGAGAAATTTGTCCAAGTTGGTGTCGCCACCATCGACCCCATAGTAATTTACCAACTTGTTTTGTTTTGTCAATAGTCGTCTGTAATATAGTCTGCTATAAACAGATAGGCTTAATCGCAATAGAACCAATACATTTTGCAATATATATTTAATATGTTTATGTTTCATGGTTTTTTACGATCATCCAGTATTAAAGAATATAAAACAAAATTAACGACAAGACACCAGTTTTATCTTTGTTGAACTAGCATTGCAATATAATTTAATGACATAAGTTAAAGTACTTGTCATATATTGCAAAATGTATTGGTTCTATTGCGATTAAGCCTATCTGTTTATAGCAGACTATATTACAGACGACTATTGACAAAACAAAACAAGTTGATAAAGTACTATGGGGTCGATGGTAGCGACACCAATTTGGACAAATTTCTCAGGGCTCTTCTTTCGTTTGACAGACTATAGTTAAACGAGGAGGCCAGGCTACTTGACGCACAGACGGCAGTACCGAGTACCCTCGCCTCCTGGTGTATATGGTATCAATCCTCCTAGTCCGAAACCTATGTATAGGTCTGTATTACAGGGAATTTTCCCCAAGATTCCCAGTAATAGCCTCACATTAGCAAGCTTAAAACGCAACCCAATGCAAAGAGTATGATCTCAGTGAAACCTTAATAGACCTTTTCGGCGTAAAAGCAAGGTATTCAACCCTCGGTATCTGGACATACAAGGGGGTTGATACATTGCCATCCGTCTCTGCTCACTCTCATGATGCAAAAGACTACAGCGCAGGCGCCAAAAAACGAGAAGGAAGGCAAATTTTACCCCCACTGTTTTTTCCTCTTAGTTACTCGAAATGGTCTATTGGTTATTCATACGTTCTCGGGTCTTAAAATAGTTCTTGGATTTAGCCAATATTTACACAACTAAAAAACTTATTCATTTTTTTAAGATTCTTCGTCATCGTGTTTCCGATGAAAGCCAGACGTTTCTGCACGCTGAACAATTGCCGTCGAGGTCTGGTAGTCGTTTGGTTATTGGCCTTCGTATTGGCAGGTCCTGTCTTGGTAACTACGGTAAGCTCAGATTAATTTATTATTCACCCCTTTGCCCATAAAAATTGCCAGGCACCGGTTAAGTAATTTGGAGAACAACAATGGCCTCGGCCCCGTATAGAACACCCCAAAAGCCGCCCTTCCTTCGACGATATTGCTTTTCTTTCTCGAAAACGGAAATTACGTATTTTGATTGTTACTATAGAGACTAAATAGGGCTCGATTTTTAGGGTTAGAAACTAAAACAATTCAATGAAAGTGGAACTTTTAGATTGCTTTTTTTTATTATTATTATTCGCTGAACCGTTACTATAGATTCTTCGCTGAACCGTTACTGTAGATTCTTCAGAACTTAAACGACTTGTATGCGTTTCTATTTTATTAATTCGGTGTTTATTTCATTAAAGAACTGCGACTGTCTTCACGGGAAATATACCAAAGAAACGCAATGTTACAACCACTTGCCCTAATCGATGTACATCCTATGTGTATTGATTACGTAATCATTTCGTACTCAGCGCAATCATGATGTATTCATTATTGTACTCGATGATTACGTAATCAGTGTACAGTCAAATTATCACTGGTTAGCCCCTCGAAGAAACGATAAAGACGCAACTACTCAAGGTCAAAGTTAGCACAGTGTTGAGTTATATTTTTCATACATTTTAAATGACTTCAAGTGGGACCCTTAACAAGGAGTAACTTCCACTCTTTGGTATATTTTCTTTTAGCTTGTCCTTACAGAAATCACTGTTATTGACGTGACAGTCGTGACTTGACTTGACTTAATAGTAAACCTTTTACCTTCATTGAACCCTATTTGTTTTGTTCTTTCAGAAAATGCACGAGATCACGTATTTCAACAACGATTCTAGTATAACGGCCTATTACTGCTGGGATTCTGATGACGGACTGGCATTTGCCGTTGCTGTTTACCAGTTGGCCTCCATGTTCGGAGTTCCCGCCATATTCATGTCCGTTTGTTATGCCTGCGTCATTCGGGAATTGTGGAGCAGTACCAAGACAGTGACGGCCATGACGAGACCGTACATGTAAGAATGAAGAGTTTGTTGACTTATCTAAATTGATATCTTGGCATGTCGCTTCCTAAACCCAAGTTAATGTCATTTGGTATGATCTTAATCATGTATTTGTCAATACTTTCGTAGAATTACATACAGGTAATAGGAATGATTGTGCACCTATATATGCAATGTGCAACGAGATAGATTATAAGCGAGGTAAATTAAAATTCATCATATATGATTTGTCCAGCTTTCCCACAAAATCCGCCCAGATACGTTGAGAAAATAGGTGCACAATCATTTTCATTAGCTGTATGTATTCCTCGCTAATGTTTCCGTTGTCACATGATAAAACCCACACTTCTAACATGGGTACCCACCTTGCGTAATATTGTTTTTAAGTGTCGTAATTGTTATTATTATACTACGAATGGTACAATATATTATACACATATGCACCTAGTAGTCCTAACCTTTGAAGCACATATTTTTTAATTATGTTTTGCTTTTAAAATTTTTGTTCAGTGCACATAGACAACATTAAATTCCTTTCTAAAAAAAGGTTGATAATTAGTTGAAAGACTGATTAGGGTTAGGAAATAGAGAAGTTGTGAGGTGGTTCAAAAATGGCAGTGGGATAATAAAAGCAGAAGTCTGCAGGACACTCGCTATATGTGCTTGCACGTAAAACTGTGCAGAATCGAACCCGAAAACTTTTTCTTTCCATAAAGTTTCCACAAGAATCATGCCCTCTAGTTTACTGGCCCTTGGCTTGGGTGTTTATTCCTTTTAATTATTATTTTTATTATCAGTAATAAATTGGAAAAGGGTGGCGACGATGGAAATCTCTAGGAACCCATCTTTTTAATTTGCCGTTAATTATTTTTCGTACCGGAATATATTCTTTTAATCAAAGAGATTGCGTTTGTTGATTGCCGTCCTGTATTTTCCCCCAAATATTCCCTTGCTGATACAAACGCTTGCTTAAGAATTATCTAACGCATCGTCCGGGTTTGACCCTGGAATATTGAAACAAAGTTCATTGATTGAAGTGAAACTGTCCACAAGACAAGTATCCTCGGTGTCAAATGTCGTTGTTGCTTGATTTCAAGAGTAAATCAGCTAAGGGTGAGAAACTAATCCGATCATCGCACCTAAGATTGAGCGATCTCGAATCAGAGAGATAAAGTTAGGAGAGACATTGTTACATAACTAGCTAATATTTTCGGTTAATGTGCAATAGGTTCTCTCAGGGTTCATACAAACCTGGAAAACTCAGGGAAATAAATAGTTAACCAAAACTCGGGAAACCTTCGAATTTTTCATAAAATTCATGGAAATTACGGAAATTTGTGAGGTTTGAGTAAATTTGCTCTGAAGGGGTTGCTTCAACTATAAATAACCACTCCCATGGTTTTTACTCCATATATGGGAAAAACCCTGGAAAATTAAGGGAAATCGGTTTTCCAAAAGTTGTATGAACCCTGTCTCAATATTCCTACTTGATTTACTCTTGGTTGATTGAAGTAAAGCGTAGTCCATTTTTCTTCTCTCTGTGTGTGTTACGCATACTTCGAAGTAATCTACTTCAGATATTGACTATTTGATCATTTTATCCCCATGAGATGTATCGAACTCCCACTAATCACTGTGTGCTCTCCAATATTTCCTTTCTTTCTTTTACCTTCCCGTGGTTTCTTCTCTTTCTATTTCAACCTTAACGTAGCAACGGGCGTCGTTTTAGCAGCGTCTATTCGCGCAAAAAGAACCCAAACAACTGTTCGATTGCTGCCAACTGTTGCATCAACAAACAAAAGTCTTCAGACGATACGGATAACGAGTATTGCTGCAAACGAGACTCTGCCAACCATAAGCACCGTTCTTTCGTTTCAAAGAAGAAACAAGGCGGAGCGCCAGTTGGAGCTACCCTCTCGGTCAACCGGAAGTCAACGTCTAGTCCTTCTAACGGAATTTGCCACAATAGCCCTACTTCCGGCGGAGGTGGCTCGCATCATAATGGTCGCCAAGGCTTAGACGTTCGTCAAGCGCGTAAACAAGTCATAAAGATGTTGCTCTTCGTTATATGTCTGTTCTTAATTTGTTGGGGTCCCAGACTGATTATGAACGTTGCGATTAAGATCGGCTTGGGTAGTTTTGATCATTCGGCTTACTCGGCCCGAGTGGCATTTTATCTTCTGTCTTTCATTCATTCGGCCCTAAACCCTTTCGTTTACGGTTTCATGTCCTCCAATTTCCGTCGTATGATGGTCAAGTCATGCTCTCACGACTTGGCCTTGGCCCTTACATGTGGCACTAAAGGTTTTTGCGCGCAAAATAAACGCTACGAGTCTGAGGTACGCGAGTTTAGCACCTACGTCAGCAGCGTACGACGGTCCAAACAATACGGCGCTTGCCAAACCGAGGTTAAATTAAGCAGGAAACTGATCGCCAATGTTTCTGAGGACATTACCAACTCCACGTCACTTCCGTGTGAAAGTGAAGGCGAAAGAATTGTCTAAATATCTCGGGATAACCAATCGCCTTTGCGCTTTACGAAGGCAGGGAGGAGTTGAGAAGGAGAAAAATTTGTAAGCCCTTTTTAGACTGACAACCGTAAATCTAAACTCACACAAGTCACAACGGAAGAAGGGGATGATCACGTGACAAGCGGAATCAGAGTTCCCGCAAACTCGCACTACGTACTACGTGCCCTCTAGCAAGAATCTTGATAAGGGATAAAAAAAGAATAGTTGCGCTATCAACGTGAGATATTTTGAAAATAGTACATTTTGTGTTGGAGAGAGGGCGCAAAATAGTAGCTCAATATACAAACAGTAACCCACGTGACAAGAAGCAACCAATTTAACCCCATTTTTCCCAATCTGTGGGAGTCTAGGCTCGCGGTGTAGAATACTAGTCAACTCCCTTTAAACTTCTCCCTGACGAAGGCAAGCAAATTTCTAAAGTTTTTAGAGAAGTTGCGAAGGCAAATCGGTTTTTCCATTGAACTCTAACATATCATTGTTGAAATTCGAAAAATAAATGTTACAAGTTTTGAGACCCATGGCTCAAGATGAGTTGAAGGAACTGGCATTCTTTTAAACGATAGTCGTCGCTCTTTACCTTCCTTCCAATTACTAAGCAGTCACAAAAACCATCGTGTTCATAATGTTGCCAGTCCATTTAAATCGAGATAAGTCTATAGTGTCTATTTTTGAAGTTAAACATACCCGTGTCATTATCACCCTCTGCTAAAATTAACTATCGTTCCCATGTCAATGTAAATAAACGTCATTAACATGTTTATTAATTAATTGTAAATAACTAACATCTCAAGTAGTCTTCCTTCGTTAATTATTGTAAAACTAACACTTACCGTAACTAACAAAATTAATATTTTACTCAAAAGAAAGAAAAAAACATTTTGTGTACTAAAAATATATGTAATAACTGATTGTTTTACTCTATATTGTATTAACAAATTAATTACTAACCTGATCCAGTATTTAATATCTTGTATTTGTATTAAAAAAAGAAATCCCTGATTACATATCAAAAACCAAGAAAAAAATGTGATTAATCTCGCATAATTATGGAGATTATTAAAATAATGTTTAAACATCGTTTTTTTATTAATTTTTTATTTTAGTTGCGAATCGTGTCTTTGCATTTGAAATTTGGGCCTAACTTTCGTCAATGGTGCTTAAATGAAGACGTCGACACTCGACAAAGGAATTTTTCGAGTGTTGAGAGACTATTTGCATAAGTAAAGAGAGATGGAAGCCTAAAAGAAGACGAGGGTTTTTCATTAATTAGAAGAGACGAGAGTTGCCAGTGAGTACATTTTCATTTTTCTTATTTTAAATATCCTTCCTATGGAGGATGGATTATCGATTCCATTTGGAGAGTCGCAAAGTGGTCTTTTTTGATGTAATGACATCTCAAAGATTGATATCCGAGGGTTAGGGTTAAGATATAATGGCCTTTTAAGGGATACTCAAAGGAATTTCCAAGTATCTATGTATCTTTATGTAAACATGTCTTGACTGATAATCAACGACCGGCCCAAACTTCTTTACCTAGAAGGGTGAAATTTTGCAGGGTCCAGGGACGTTACTCTTAAGTAGCAGTCGCGCACTAAGAATGATTTTTTTCAAATCCACCACCATCTTTTAAAAATGGTGGCCAAAAATGTAAAGAATATTCTTTACACGGTTGAAATCCAGAAATCCTAGCCCAGGGTTTTTATTGGCTTTAGGTTTAACCCACCATTAAAAACCCACCCGACAGCCCACTTAATAAAACCAGGGATAGATTTAATTTTAGAAGTAGTAATGGGGAACGGTTATTATTTACTTCAGTCCGACTCATAGCCCAGTATAGAGCCCCCTCCCTCCAACAAGTAACGAAAAGTTTAAATAACCTTATTGGCCCACTTTAACTACGTTTTGATGACGTTGCTGACGGGGACGGCGAAAAATACGTAATTCCTTTTTACCTCTGTCGCTATGACCCGCCTCTTCTTTCATACCCCTCCGTCCCGTGGAAGGGGGTCCGGGACTTTGACGCGCGCCCACATTACCCTGTTCTCCATTCCTACTTCTAAAATTAAAAAAAAATAGTTCCCTATATCCTACAGACGGGCTTTATGACTTTTGGGGTTCGATTTGCCGTCATATTTTAAAATGGTGGCTGAAAATTAATTAAAATGTTGCGACGGGCTGACGGGCAACGCCGGTTGCCTTTACTTCTAGTCTCTAATAAATATTCTTACCATTTTTCGCGACTCATGATAGTTCAAATCTTTTCGATCTGTCGGCACGAAATAAGTTTCGAAAAGATATCGAATTCGGTGACTTCATTATGGTTTAACCACTGAGAACGTAGTTGTGGGTCTTTGGTATACGAAAGCATCTATTGATCTGGCAACGTTGTATTTAATATTTGTGTACAAGGTACTAAGAGTGTTTGAAGTACGTGGGTTAGTTACGAAAATCTTTAATGAGGTCGCACCGTGTTTGATCTAGCCGCAAAATATAAAATAGTTATACTTAACTAAGTTGTGTAGTGGTCTTTGGGCTTTGATGTGTATTAGTTTTGGCCTTTACTCTTAATTTTCCATAAAGGAGCTCATACATAACTTTAATTGGACCCCAATCTATATATTAATTCCATTAAGTTCAAAGGTGCATGAACTCTTCAATAGTACCCCTTCAATTTGGACAAAGAGGTGTCGATGGAAAGTCGGGCGAGCAGTTACAACATACGGTTAATTATGTATTCCCAATTAAAGCTATCGGTTTTTGACCTCGGTATCATGGGGTCAGCGAACCGTCAACGTAGGTGATTTTTATTTCTTATATGCATCTCTTAACAATTAAATCAGATTTCGTAAAGTTAGGTTTGATATAATAAGCTGTTGATGATTCAAAAGTGGTCTTGAAAGTGCATTGTTTTTAAATATTTCCCGCTCTATGATCACTACTATTATTGATTTCCTCATTCCTCTCAAAACTGTAGAACTTCGCAATAACCCGTATGTGAACGCCACCTGCAAGCTTAGCTTGGCAATTAATAATAAGCAAAGTTAGGCCTATAATTACTTAAAATGGTACTTCAGAAAAAAATTGTAATTATTTAAATTCCAGGTAATGGTATTAAATTAAATCAAAATTATATTATTTATATATGATAATCAATATATTGATGCGCGAAACTTACAGGAGATCGTATAACGCCAGGAATAAATACAGCTTATTGGAATCACTGTGTAGCCTTCATTTTCTCAACGCATCTAATACAGCGGATTTTGTGGGGGTAGCTAGACTAATCATTATGACGAATATTACCTATCGAATAATCTATCTCGGTTCGCGTTGCACCCTGGGCGTCCTTAGTAGGAACTCGCTTTGCTATACGAAATCACGGTTAGAAAGGCGTCAGAATTATGGCGAGTGACTCAAGCCCATCCCACAATACTCGCATCGAAATTAATTGGGTGCGCAATGATTCCTATTAGATGTATGTATTCCTGGTAGCGACCCTATAGAAAGACGTAGAGCATTTTAATTCAGTTCATTTTAAATTTCGCAATAACTTGTAAGAATTAAGCCTCGTTTGAAGTCAAATTAGAAAAGAATGGTTGATTTTCCGCGCTTCAAACTTCAAAGATTTTTACCTTTAAAGATATTTTCGATTTTTGTCACTTGTGTAGGCCTACACTTTATGTATAATGAAGCGCTGTACATTTTATACTTTTCATTAAGTACTAACATCGTCTCTCCCTAAAGTGTATTCTATTATCACCATAGATACAACCACGTGATCACTGCTAATTTATCGTTACTTCCCAAGCAGGTGCGTTTCATTAATTAATGCTGGGCGCTTCACGATTAACAAGAAGACACGGTTGTCGTGTGTTATAAATTAGTGATATAGGAAACTCATTAGATAATGGCAGGCTTTAAGAGAGCGTTATCCTATTGCCCTTTACTCCGTGCAGGAAAGCCAGGTTACCATAGAAACCAACTCTTCCTGTCTTTCAATTTTTTTCCCTTGCTTCTAAGGGATCTTCTTTGGGTATAAGCATTTCCCAAATAATTTCCGCTTTCGTAGAAAAACGTTTAGGAAATAGGATTTTTTTATTATTATTCTTTTGGGCTATCAAGTCGCCATCTCAAGATAATCTATAAAATTTATTAAAGGGAGAGTAATATGATATGTTCGATCAAGGATTCGTAAAAGTACTTCTAGGCTTGGGACGTAATATGATGCATGAGGTCCCCAGGAATGGTTCAAAAAGAACACCTTAGATTCCGGGCACTACAGCCCAATTCTATCTTTTCCGTTCTCAGATTGCATAAGGGTTCTTGGTCATGATGAAATAAATATATATATACAGGGTGTTTCTTATAATACTGCCATAAATTTAGGGGATGCTGTTTGGGCGATTTTGGGTCGAAAATGTTATTTCTATGACATTTTGCCGTCAGGGCCACTGCTTTCAATTTAAGATTGGATGGAGTATTTTACGGATGACCCCTTAAATTTAATTAAGAAACTGAGAGGCAATGATTTCTAATTTAATTAAGGGGTCATCCCTAAAACACTCAAATCATAACTAGAAAACAGTGACCCTTGTGGCAAAATGGAGATGGAAACTACATTTTCGACTCAAAATCATCCAAAGAACATGCCCATTAATTTATGGTAGACTTATCTGAAACACCCTGTGAATATATGCGGATTTATGCTTGGGCTGCAACTAGACTAGGGGTTCGCAAAGTTTCTTAAGTTGTCCATTAACATCTCGAATGAAATGGGGGTCAGAAATGTAAGAAAACATCCTTTATGGAATAACGTTCGTGCATTTCAACAGATATCACTAATATTTAGTATACACTATGGTTCCCTATATCATATAGAAGGGCTTTATGGCTTTTGGGTTTCGAGTTGCAACCATCTTTTAAAATGGCGGCCCGAAAGTGAATGAAAAATGTTCCAACGGGCAACGACTTGTGCCTTTTTTGCTACTAGTAGAGATATAGACATACAGAAGCATGGATGAGGCGCTATGAAGAGCTTTTGTTAAAGGTTATAGTTCGCAGCCTATGCTATAGCGTAGTTGATGAATTGATGTTGCCAAAGGAAGTAAAAAAAGAAAACCCTTTTGGCTTAGCGTCTGATGAAATTGAAGGGTCGGATGGAATGACCTTCGGGGATAGAGCGTCAACAAGTTATTTATGGAGACTGTCATCGACAGGCTAGTAATTCTCGTTGCTTGCCTGTTGAGAGGCGAATTAATGTAATATAATAACAAATCCAATATTGTCTGACAATAAAGGACAAGCCCAACCTGCGACACTCCTCCTTCTAACCTTTCAAACTCCATTACATCTGAAAACGTCTTATCTAAGATTGTATCTGGAAAACCCATAACACTGAGAATTTCAGAGTTGTAGTTCAGAAAGAAAAACTTTAAGTCTTCGTCATCAGTTTTTAAAACTGTATTTTTCATCAAAATGCTAAGAAATTTTAAATTCTGGCTTGATGGAAAAAAGGGTACAGTGGGTTGGTTCTATGGGAAATCAATTTTGAGTCGAAAATGTAACTTTATAACATTTTGCCCTAAGGGCCACGGTTTGCAAGTTATGATTGGAGATTTTACGGATGAAATACACTATCATGAAGTAAATCAAGACCCCGTCAGAATTTCACTTTCGATTCTCAAATTAGAATTTAAATGTCTTGTCATTAGATATTACAAGAAGCGATATCTAGTTTACTCAAAGATGTGACTAATTGATGACGAAATTATACCTTTTGTTGTACAAAGTACTAGCTTAATTAGACCGTATTTAAACTTATTAATTTGTTACCCTATAAATCTCAATGAACGGTGCTAGCTCAACAGTTTAATAATTTGTCCCAGTTGTCAAAGACCTAATTATTGAGCATATACAAGAAGTGATGCCTAGTTTATTAAGGAGTAGGTAGAAATGCGCCACATTTCTAGCTTTATCTCCAGTCCAAACATAGGTCCGTAGTTAATCCCCTCCTCTAAATTACATTGGTTCTTGAAAACACACGTCAGCCCGACGCGAATGACCAAAATTACGTATTTACCGACTGAGGAGAGATGAAATAGCTCGGCCTACTTTTACGTCCCCCCTTGTATTTTGAAAGGGGGACTGGGAATATGGCGTGCGAATCCTTAGGCATCTTAAACCTTCTCCCTAGTAAACTAGATATCGCTTCTTGATATTATATCATCTGTCGTTTACCATTACTTGTCTTCGTGTGGTTTCGCAACCTAATGAATTTTTATAGCTTTATTGTTTTTCAAAGACGCCCACTATTCTTTCGACCAAACTTTCAAATTTTGAGTAACTACAATTTTACGTGCTCTAGACTTTCTTTTTCCATTAACCGGATGTCCTTTAGTGTGTCTTTTATTGTACATGTAAACCGAGGGGCTAATCACTTTGAGGTTTCCCTTACACCTATTAAGTGTGCATAGATTTCATCGAGATAAAGGCTGGTGTTACCCTGATTAAGGATTTCGAACTGCGTGTGCACCGTTTATGCAGAGTAATTAGCCCCTCGCTTTAGACACTACGTGTGGAGGATACGACTTAGCTGTATCATAATAGCTTTTTGATCTTCTACACCAAACACTCCCTATGGTGACGTTCTTGAATAGGGAATTATTTTCAAAAGAGATCTTCAGGCTACCTTTACAGGGTTCTTAACACAGGGTTCGTACGGAACCTGGATAAGTCAGGGATTTGGAAAATGGAGAAAAAGGCCAGGGTTAAGTCAGAGATTTAAAGTTTCTTCCTAAAAAGTTAGGGATTTCGTTTGGCTTCGATCAATGCTAAATATGGGCGAGGTGTGGTGAAGTAGACTCTGGAAAACACCTTAAAATGTTCAGTGATATTGTCAAAATTTAGTCAGGGACAAGCTGCATGGAAAGTCAGGGATTTTATTTAAATATAAAAATTTCGTCCGAACCCTGTAATACAGGGTGTTTGTGAAAAGTCCATCAATAATGAAAGGGCGTATTTATTGGGCCATTTTGAG
Organism: Phalangium opilio; assembly: GCF_054372755.1. Taxonomy (NCBI): domain Eukaryota; kingdom Metazoa; phylum Arthropoda; class Arachnida; order Opiliones; family Phalangiidae; genus Phalangium; species Phalangium opilio. Next base: position 3,579,704 of record NW_028324226.1, read on the forward strand.
TCGAAAATGTTCTATGACATTTTGCCGTCCGAGCCACGGTTTTCGAGTTATGATTTGAATATTTTAGGGATGACCCCTTCATCAAATTAGCGCTGTCTTTCAATTTCTTAATTAAATTTAAGGGGTCATCCGTAAATTACTCCAATCATAACTTGAAAACAGTGGCCCGGACGGCAAAATGTCATAGAACATTTTCGACTCAAAATGGCCCAATAAATACGCCCTTTCATTATTGATGGACCTTTCACAAACACCCTGTATATCACATTTTGAAACGGCCCCTTTAATAATCCATAAAAAATTGTTATTTTTCACTCGTTAAAGTCTTATGTGAAGCCTGAAGTTTTCTTCTTCTCTCTTTTGAGAAGAAAAAGCCTATTTTTCCAAAGAATTAGACTATTGATCTGTTTTGTTAAATTCTGAATATAAATCGGAATTTCAATATTTGAATTTTGAGCTTCTTTAATTATTGAAAAATCCAATTCAATTTATTTCATCCTTTTAATGGAATATAAGTGATTTCAATTGTTTCAGATAAGTCTGCCATAAAGAAAAGGGTGAGGTGTTATTAGGGTTAAAATAAATGGAAAGTGTTACAAAGAACATGGATGGGGTCTACAAAATTTAGTTATACGGAGATATGGGCTCCCAAACATCGATTGGCCCCAAAACAAGGAAATAGCCACACATGTGGATTAAGACATAGCAGCCATCAATAGTCTGAATCCATCTTAGAGCGTTATTTAACCTTTATCTATAGCAGAAGTTTACTATTAAGTGAGTAGAAGTGTGTGTACGCTGCAGGTACTGCAGGTAAAGCGAGTTGCTCCACATGTGTTATTATTATTTCATTTTTAAAGGGTCAATCAATGTTTGAAAGCCCATATCTCCGTAACTAAATATTGTAGACCGCATCCATGTTCTTGGACACTTTCCACTCAGATTGTCCCAAAGAGCATGTCACCCTTTAATTTATGGCAGACTTATCAGAAGCACCCTGTGTATGGCCAATAGCGTCGAATATCGCCTGAGTCCTGGGTGAAACCTTAGCAATGCCTCGCTTCCTCTACTATTTCTTTTCCAGTTTTCCCATCTTGTCTTTTACTTCTAGTCTATATAGTCTTCTGTATACACGTTTCTTGTTTAACCTTAGAGGGGATGAACATACACTTTTATTCTTCTGAAATATGTATGTTTATGTTTCTGGCTACAGTTTTTGTTATTTATTTATTTATTTGTAAGAAACAGTAGATAAAATAATATTTTAAATTCTTATATCATATATCCATCTATACAATATTAAGGAAGATGCGATTACGTTTTCTAGTAAGTGACTCTGATGACGTCACAGCACTGTAGTTGATCTGTTTTAAGAGTTAGTTTCCTGTAAGTTTTTAATAATAGATGGGTTTGTGATACTTTAACTATATCTTCTTTCTCCGAAGAAAGGCTTGAATATATAGTACTTTTTCTTGACAGTTTAAACTAAGAAGAACCGACAAAGCTCTGACGTAACACTTACCCATACAAAAACTCTATTATTAAGAAATATGGCCATTTTTAACGACAACTAGCTATCTCCTTACAGATCAATGTTTAAGAACAATTTTTTCATGTTTGGTTAAGTTTTACTGAATGTATAGACAGTAATTGGCCAACCCCACGTGTCTATGGGTGAAAAAAGGCGCATTGAACACGCCGGAAGCTCTAAAATAAATGGCGGGAAATTTGGTCAAAATAAGCTCATCGTGAGCCGTGTATGTAGTACGCGCGTTTCCATGACAACTCGTACAGACAGCATGCACCAGCGGGGATCATATACTCCGAGATAGGATACTAGATTCTCTCGTTTACCGCTCTCCTCGCGCGGATGCACGTTCCCAAAAAGGGGCTAGAGTAGAAATAGGGATTTTTATTTCAAGTAGGATGATAGAACCTAGGTAGGTAGTAGTTGCAACGGATCTGGAACTAGCTGGGCATTTGAGAGCGCGAAAGAGAAGTTGGTCAGCGACCAACTGTTACATTAATCAGACAGTTCGGAGCGAAGTCCATAGACTCGGGAGCTACGGGTTGGTTTGCTTTAGTGATAATAAGATGCCGCGAATGTCTGATTGCAACGAAATTGAGATGAGAAATTAATAATTGAAAGAGAAGAATTTATTTGAAAATAAATATTTGAAGAACATGTCCAACGTCGTGCCATCGTAAAGGTGAGACTGGTTTTTAATAGCTTTTTAAATTTATTTATTTTGCCTACGCTCTATTACAATTTTAACGACCCTTCTTCAAAATCCCTGGGAAATTTTAAATCTTTTCAATAGAATTTTCCATAATATTGAATATTTCAAGAGATTGATGAAGGTATGAGAAATTAAGTCCCACGATATGCCTCAAGCAATTAGTGTGAAAATAAAGTTGGAGTATGAAATTCTCTAAGTTTTAAGACTCTTATACCACCTGTGGAATATTTCCCGACTTGTTGTTTCATGCTAAGGGCTATAAGTTGATTGCCCATATCTTAATTAACATTCTAATTAAATACATAATTTCATTTTGAAATATTCCCTATTTTATATGCTAATTTTAATAGAAAAAAAGAAAAATTCAATGAGGCCTCTGTCACTTTCCTATATTCAAATTTAGCAGTCGGAATGCATACAACTTATAGGAATAATTGTGTGTAGCCATTTTCACTCAACGTATCTAAGACTGCGGATTTTGTGGGAAGAAGTAGACTAATCATTATGTATGATGACTTTTACGTTGCTAATAATCTCTCTCGCTGCCTGTTGTACCTTGTAGCGCACCTGACCGATGTGTTGCTACCAATCAATTAAATCGCAATTTGAAAGGCATCAGTATTATGAAGCGTGACGTACAGTACTCAAGCTCGGCCCACAAAACCCACATAGAAATAAGCACGGGATGTATATGGGCGCACAATGATTCTTATTGGCTGTATGTATTCCTAGTAGCAGACATAACATCCGGCTTATAATGCAAAAACCATTTCTTCCAATTCTTTAAATATTTACACGGTCTTCTTTCTTTCTCCTTTAAAATTGCAAGAACGAAACAGAGCAAAAAAACTCACGGAAATAGCTTTTATTCATCACAAAAATCATTATGTAACATATGGTTTACACGTCCAAAAAATGGTACTGGCACCTCTTCACTTATGACAGTTGTTAGAACCATTATGGAAGTAACGTAAGGTGCCATTTTTCAATCTTGAAATTGAGTTTTTACTTATTGATTGATCGGCTGTAATTTATGTCGCGTTGTCACTCGTACTTTTTCTCCTATTATATGTCCTATCTGTTACATATTATTTTCTGTAGTTATGATTGATGACGATAGCTATAAGTTTTTCGATTTTACCTACCTCATAAAATGTCGAGTGGTTAGAGAGTTTAAGAAATTAACCGGTAAACAACGTACCGTTTATTGGTCAGATGGACACTAGCCCAGGGGTCCTATGCAGCGGGCCCATGATTAATATAGTTAATTAATTATGGGACTAAGTCAACCTCATTGCCCTGGGCCTGTAATTCCGTTAAGATGGGTCGGACGTTTATTTTTATTGTAGCAGAACGTCAAAAGTACAAGGATAAAAGCAAAAAGTATGCTTCGTTCACAGTTCCCAGTCTCTGACTGTAGAAGCCACGAAAAATTAGAAGCAAATAACCTTCTCTCAACCTCTTATAGATGAACCAACCAATGAGAGAGGAGATTTTTGGGGTCAATGGTTTATGGGTAAAATCAAAAAGTAAATACTTCATTCAGAGTTCGCAGCCTTCTGCTGCAGACTCCATGTAAACAAACGATTCTCTTCTCAACCCCTAAACGAACTAATGAATCAGAGAAGAGCTTTTTGGGGAGGTCAAAGGTTTATAGAAAATAGTATTCAATGGTGGCGATTCAAACTTTCATTCTTGGTACTAGAGCTAGATAGCATATGTTACTTTGGAAGCCTATTCAAGTATGTTACCAGTGCTACGGTTGTGAAGGTAATCGTACGCAGAGGGGGGGTCGACACTTTTATGATAGGTGAAGGGGGTGTCTCTTACACGGCACGAACAAGCTTCAACGAAGTATACTTTTGGTTTTTATCTGTGGACTTGTGATAACGTTATATATTTTATTTATATGAAGTATCAGTTGAAAATAGGACTACATTTTCTCACCATTTGTAAAATAAGTAACTGCGGGTTAACTCTACATGTTTTCGAACGCGATGTTTGATCAATTTTCTTAAACTCTCCATTAGTTTCTGAACTAAATCGATGACAAGCTAGAAAAGGAAACTGCGGTTTTATTTTTAGCTTTTTTACTCTTTGATTTCAATCCTCCTACATTTTATCTTTTGCCGATTCAAGCTCACGCTCTGTTGCTTTCATTTAGGCCTACCTCCTTTCAGCGTTTGACGTATGTGATAGCAGGCTAGCCCTTAAAGTTAGAACTAGTAATCACAAATCAAAGAGACTGAGCGAGTCCCCCGTTATCTCCACCCTCCCACGCCTTTGGGTTTTAAAAATCTGGGATCTGTTCCGTATATAACCAATCTTATCCTCTTGCAATTTTAATGAGGAAAGGAAACCTAGGAATTGAAACGAAATTTTAAATTTCTGAAAGGAGATTTAAATTAGTTTTCCCTGCAAAGGGAGGATGACTGGTGAAGATGGTTTTCAATACTTCTTAAATATGTTTGAGAGGAAACTATTTATTTATTAAAAGGCCTAATTTTCGTCTTGTGTGCCAGGCCTAATAAGATCAGAAAATGACCGTTAAGCCTAATCGAACCATTACTTAAGCCTAAGTAGTGCACAATTTTCTGATATTGTAAAATTTTGTTGAAAACCTACCTTGTTGCAACGTTTATCCTAGATAAGGTAGGCCTAATTTTCCTCTGGTATGCTAAGCCAAATGAAATCAGTAAACTACCTTAAGCGTAATTTATTCATTACTTAAGCCTAACTAGTGCCCACCTTTCTGATATTGTTGCTAAATTTAGTTGAAAACTTACCTTGTTGCAATGTTAAACCAAGATAAGACCAGGCTAGAAAGGCCTAATTTTCGACTGGTATGCTAAGCCTAATGAAATCAGTAAACTACCCTTAAGCCTAATTTATCCATTACTTAAGCCTAAATATTGCCAACTTTTCTGATATTGCTGCTAAATTTAGTTGAAAACCGCTACCTTGTTGAAAAGTAAACTAACTATGTATCCGTATTTTCAGACAATCTGTAAATAATTACTTTAAACCGAACTCCGGAAGTGGATGGTATTAAACGGGATACAAAATTTTAATACTTAATTAAAACTTCGTCTCCGATCACCGGAAATATTTGGGAAATCGGATCGATAAAAGACATAAAATGAATAACCAAAGTTCCAACGTCGAGATAGCGAAATCCCTTTTGGAAAGAATGACAGGAAGCGTTATCTCTAATATTTCCGGAAGTAACTCAATGATTCAAACCTCTTCCGGACCAGAAAATCCGGTTCCAACCAGCTTGAATTGCCAAAATTTGACCCGTCTACTTTACGATTACATTCAATCTATGAGTGTTAACGTCTCTAATAAATCGGACATTGCGTCTTCAACTTCCATTCCCGCCACTGGTCCAGGATCCAAGGCAGACCACGATCAGCAAAGAGACGCTGTCATGTACATTGTAGTGGTGCTGTTCTTTTACTCCTTCGGAATTGGGTTCATGATGATCAAATACATGCGGAAAGAAGCCAAGGAACAGGAAGAATGTAAAATGTACCGGCGGTACATCAACGCGGCGCACGAACAGTACTTGAATTCGACCAATCGGGCTCGACTTGCTAATCGTCTAGCATTACAAGCCTTAAATACTGTTAACGCCATACCACAAACTACTCAATTGGGCAGTAAAGTGACGTTTGTTTAGTGATTAAATTGAGTCACAAGAGTTGAAGAAATAATATCGGGAAATTTGCCTAGTGTAGCGTGTGTCTGTTAATTGAAGTTTAAAATGTGCTGCGAGAAACAGTCTATTTTTCTGGTTCTAGTTTTTCCAATATTAATCATATATAAATGTATTTTTTGCCCACTTTAACTTCAGTTATGTACAGGGTGTTTCTGATAAGTCTGGTATAAACTAAGGTGGATGTTCTTTATGCGATTTTGAGTCGAAAATGTGACTTCTATGACATTTTGCCCTAAGGGTCACTGTTTTCGAGTTATGATTTGAGTGTTTTTAGGGATAACCCCTTAATTAAATTAGAAATCATTGTCTTTCAGTTTCTTAATTAAATTTAAGGGATCAACCGTAAAATTCTCAAATCATAACTCGAAAACAGTGACCCGGACGGCAAAATGTCATAGTTGTACATTTTCGACTCAAAATCTCCCAAAGAACATCCCCCTTAATTTATGCCAGACTTATCAGAAACACCCCCTTTATATCAATTATATTCCAACACAATTGAGTTAAGATTAAGATGTTTTACTTTTTAATTAGGAATTTTTAATTAGAAAATCTCTTCCTTTGTTGGTTTGAACTTTTTTCTAAGAATCCAATTTTGGTTCCCTTTTTTTTCGCAAACTTGTAAGGAAGGAAGTGAACTAAATTTATCCTTTTTATTAAGGCTTAGAATCTTTTTGCGATGGCTCTTTCAATTAGTTACCTGTCAGTTCTGGCTCGGATTTTTACAAAGGATTGGACGTTTGAGAGAGAGGGAGAGAATTACTCCCAAAGGTCGAGTTTTAAAACCGATTTAAGCTTCTCTGTTTTTTCTTTGTTCTACAGAACTAGAATTTTAAGTTTATTCTTCTTGAAAAGGTGAAGATTTAAGACCCGGTGCAAGGATTACAATTTTAAATTTTAAGGAAAGAAGCTTTCCGCCGGCGTTGCGTACGATTTTAATGAATAATCGATAATATTGGATGCTGCATTTTTGCATCTTAAGGTTTTTCCGATAATTTAAAGGGAGGGTAAATTGGAAGAAGACTAAATTGATGTTTTGAATTCCTATACTTTATAAAAAAAAGGCGTATTTGCGCGTTTCAAATGTACCCTATGACAAGGCTTAGCTACATAAATAAATAGGAATAATTTAAGCTTGAAGGAGAGAGGGATGGAGTGGTAATTCTCATACCTATAATGTTGCCTCTAAACCCACCCCCCAACCTATGGCGAATCCTCTCAGCATCCTATCCTCAGCGTTTAGGTAGGGGTACGGAAACGCCAAGAACTCCCCCTCTGTTTTAAATTTAGAAGCTAGTTCTCGTACCAATACAATCGCCTACTGAAGGCTAAGGGCTTGCGCCAGGTACACTGGGAGAGTTTAGGTGACGCAGGTCGCCCATTGTCATGTCCACTCCATCTTATCTCTTTTCTCCAGTATTGAAGCCAATCAGAATTGCCAAGTGTGTAATTGGCTGTTACTTAATAATTTCTACGTCTAATCGTGACTTAATTATCATTATATTTTTTGAATTCGATAAGTACATAAAATAGGCCTATCCGCGCATTTTTAAATGCACCACGTGGCAAGGCTTAGCAACGTAAATAAAATAAAAATAATTAAGTCAATCAGATTTGGGGAAAAGCCGGTTATATCTTCGTAAATGTTCTAATGCCATGTCTCTTATAAGTCTTATTTAACAATTTTTAAGTCAAATCCAAAGGTATTAATCATTATAGGATATTGGAAAACTCTAACTATAATTAGAGCTAAACCTAATTTCTGAATTAATTCAGCTTAAGTATCGCCAAAAGGAGTGTAAGATTATTCTACTTGTGGTATCGCGTATATACGCTTTTTCTCATTTGTGTATCATACGATATAGACGTTTTTAAGTGAAACCAGAACTAGAGTCCTGCACGGGCCGGGCTTTCCACTTTTGAAAATTGTATCGGGCCGGGCCGGGTCGGGCTTCTAAAATTTTGGAAATTAACGGGCCGGGTCGGGTCGGGCTTTTAAAATTTTGGAAATTAACGGGCCGGGTCGGGCTTTTAAAATTTTGGAAATTAACGGGCGGGTCGGGCTTTTAAAATTTTGGAAATTAACGGGCAGGTCGGGTCGGGTCGGGCTTTTAAAATTTTGGAAATTAACGGGCGGGTCGGGTCGGGTCGGGCTTTTAAAATTTTGGAAATTAACGGGCCGGGCCGGGCTTTTGTTCATTTTTCAAAATTCGGGCCGGGCCGAACTCTATTATCATTTAATCCAAAGTTCAAATGAAAGATAATTTAAATGAGTATAAGCTTCTAAGGACAAATGTAACGAACAATTATCAAAAGAAATGAAAAATAAACGACGCTAAAGCAAATATGAATTCAAATCATTGATTTTATGTAAAAAATATAAAAATTACAACTGCACTACGTGTAACGGGCCGGGCCGTGTCGGGCCTGTTCAATTCATGCAATGTGTCGGGCCGGGCCGGACCGGGCTTGGTTAATGCATGTAACGGGCCGGGCCGGACCGGGCCGAAAAACCAACTATGTACTCGGACTCGGGCCGGGTTTCGGGCTTATTCAATATTCTAAAACCGGGCCGGGCTTGGGTCGGGCCTGAAAAACTCGGCCCGTGCAGGTCTCTGACCAGAACATTTAAAATGACTTATTTTAAAAAGAAATCAATTTTATATTTACCTTTTTTTCGCGGAAGTTTGAGAATAATCGTACTAATTAAGGAATTAAAATATTCGAAAGGCAAATTACATTTATCAACAAAATATTCGCCTTATATTAGAACTAAACTGAACCTCAAAATATTATACAATCCAATTATAAGAAAGATATTTCTACATGTAAATTTTAGAAACAATTTGATAATCTCTGGCTGAATGCACCGTCCAAGAATAGTTAATAGAGATGCGTTTAGGCCTAGCGAAAATATTCCCCGATGTTACTTAACTAAAGACAAAAGGCCTTCTCTATTTACCTTTTTCCAAACTACTCCCGAGTCCCGTTAACAACAGATGTACACAACCATCTTTCAAGAAGGGATCCTTTCCCTCCTATTCTTTAAAACAATTTACATAAAATAAATATAACGGCATTCAGCAAATCGAGGAAAGACTGTTTTATCCTCTTGCATTTAAGAAACTTAATGGTTTAAAATTAAATGCTAAATATATATACAAGCGCTTAAAAGTTAAATGGAAGAGATATAAAATACTATTTTCAAAATACAGTATTAAATTGTGAAGATTTTAAAGTATTCGTAATTATTAATAAAGTTGGTTTTTTTCCTAATTCCCTTTATACAGTGAATTTGAATAATCGTCTATTTTTTCTAGATATTAGGCTTAGCAATCTTGGATTTTAATTGGTTTGTATTATAAATGTTAATGCGCGAGCTTCCTCTAAGTCGTAACTCATTTTACGACGTTTAACAAGGGGTTATTCGTTACCAATTAAACTTGATTGAAGGGTAGACTAATATTAAACATCGTAAAATGTCAAGCCCTTTCCATATTAGAGTGCTGCCGAGGGTCTAATCACTTAAATATTACACGTAATCACTTTAGTACAGTGTGTACACCTATTAAACTGAGTCACTGGCCCCTCTGTCCAATGCCTTTCTATAGAAACCCAGGCATACCTACACCAAGAAGTGATATCTATTTTACTAAGGAGAAGATATAAATTCGCCACATTTCTAGCTTTATCTCCAGCAGTCCAAACGTAGGTCCGGAGTTAATCCCCGCCTCTAAATTACAACCAGCATCTCATTGGTTCTTGAAAACCCTCGTCAGCGCGACGCGAATGACTAAAATTACGTATTTTCCGACTGAGGAGAGGCGAAATAGCCCGCGGCCTCCTTTTACGTCCCCCCCTTGTATTTTGAAAGGGGGACTGGGACTATGGCGCGCGAATACTTAGGCATCTTAAACCTTCTCCTAGTGAACTAGATATCGCTTCTTGCCTACACCTTCTATATTATTGCTGGGTTAGCTTGGTTTCCAAGGCTTCATTGAATGCGAAATTCAATGATGTAATTTATTAAAATTTTGAAAAGGGCGCGCTGGAAGGTCATGTTTCCAACGCAATATTGAATTTACGATCTGGAATTTATTAGATAACTAAATTAATGGGTGTATACAGTGTTAAGTAAAATACATGTGCCAATTCCATTGCTTATTATTTTAAGTGACACGCTTAGACTTCTGGTATCATTGGTTCTTGTACCTGAAAAGCACGAAGCTGTGGTATCCCTTTTTTAGAAATAAAATAGCTTTGTTATAAATAAATAAATAAAATTGTTTAGAGATGCAACCGAAAGAAAATAGAGCAATCTTTTGATACACTTACAGAGTATACCTTCAAACGTTACGTTTTATTTCCCATATATAAAACCTTGGAACGTAAAAGAAATTCTTTCCTCTGATAAATAAATGCAAATCTGAAAGCCTCGGAGGGAATATTTTATTCTTTTATTATTACTAGATCTTCCCTGCTTGCTTTCGTAACTTTAGATTGGATAAAAGAAATAGCATTTTCTTGTCAAATCGAAAGCTGTCCTTTTGGCCTAACCAGGCACTTCCTTTTGGCTTTGTTTTGATGGGGTTAAGAAGCTGTCCTTTCCATTATATAGCTCCCCAAAAAAACTGTTTTTTACTCCGTGTAGTGATGTAATAACTAACGGAGTTATGTACTCGTAGTTTGTTAGTTTGTTTGTGTGTGTTAAAACCAGACACACGAAAAACCAGTACGATTCCCAAGAAGCTGTTTTTTACTCCATGTAGTTATGTAATAACCAAGGGACTTTATGTTCATGGTCTGTTTGTGTGTGTGTGTGTTTGAACCCCGGGCACACCGAAGATCAGTATGCCGAGAAACTGGGTAAGAAAAGATCTTTCGAATTCTAAAATTGGAAAGGAAGCAGTGTTCACCCCCCTCTTCGAGGCGTTGTTTGGTACTAAATTCAGGACTTACACTGGTGCTTTTCTATTGCTAATTTAAGTTGTAAACGAGAAGACAAAAAAGTACTTTATCACAAATTGATTAAGGTGCTTTAGAAATTCCCCAGAAATCTGAAACTCCTTCAATAGCCCCGTAAATTTATGGATTTGGTTTTTTTAGCAAATGGAATTGTAAAATTCGTAACTGTAAGGGTTTATTTACACATTCTACGATAGTATTAATTTTCTACGACTTAACGGAAAGAGAACAAAATGTATGTTAAACTAGAAGTGGGGGCAAGCATTTCCAACGTTTATGTGGCATTGAGTGCCATTGTATAGCCATAATCTGTTGTAACAGGGCTAAATTATATAGGGAGTAACTATGAGTAATGATACTGTGACATAATGTTGTACAACCTTCAACAGTACATTGCAAACCACACGGAGTATTACGAAATGATGATTTTTGCACTTGTTTCGTATTATCGTCCATGCAGCACACGACGGATGCGAAACAAGGTCCGTATCTCTTTTCACCCATTTTATAAATAGATCCCTCTGGTTTTCCTTCTTTCGGAATATTATTATTCTTGTGCAGTAATTTATGCAAGTACGCTTTTACCTAACCCTAACCTATAAAAAAGAAGCTAGAATTAAGAGGAAAAAATATTTTAAAGATGATGCGTGCACAGGATAGAATATTTTCACTTCAATTTGAGGTGTTTGAAGCAAACAAGTTTCGAAATTGACTAAATTAGTAAAGTCCCCTGATGATATAGCATATTTAAATCAAATCATTTATCGGATATTTTATAAAGTTCGGAAGAATGTCTGTAAAGAATGTTTTAGATATTTCTAGCTTTAAAATAAACACCCAAACCATAGCCCACGTGACGTCAGTGTAACTGTATTTATTGTAGCGGAAACTCACCTTAACAAAAACCACGATTCAGGTAAAACAATAGGTTCGTAAATTGCAAAGTTATTATCACAATATTATTTATTCAAATTTTTTAAAGGATATTTTTACAAAAGCTATAATTTCGTCATCGTATTTTTTAACAGACGGTTGATAATACCATAAGTTCGTAAGATATGTTCCATAAGTTTGTCACTGGTTACAAACTGGAGCTTGTCATGAAGTGACGTTAATCATTGATTCGAGGTAAAGCGACGCCTGGTGAGGCGCTGTCAAAGGCTTAGTACAGAATAAATAGGAAGATGGATGGACTGCAAAACCGAGTGTAGTCAATTCTCGCTTGTAGTTCTCGATCGCGAGCTGTAAGTCTCTAGCATTACGAAGTATAGGTAGTGTCATACTTATGGAACATATCTTATAAACTTATGATAAAACAATAAACGTAGGCTTACTCTACAATACACGTATATATTTTTACGAATTTAATAAATACGCATTAAGTAGGGGCGCTATTTATTCTTTCAAATAGCTAACTTTCATGGGTAAAATTGGGCATATTAAATGTATAGGTATTTTATATATACACTATTTTTTTCGCGCTGTGATTAAATTTCAAAAATAGAAGCTCTTATTCATTAATGATGATAATTAACGACTAAAATTATCTCTGACTAGTAGTAGCTTTTAACGATCACTCTTAATTAACTAAGATAAAAATTAGTTGTTTTTATTTACGTAAAAATGAAGTAGTTCGGAACTATGTCTTTCTTAATTCCAGTTAACTAGTGATTTAGGATTATATATTTTCCTTATAAATATTACCCCATTTTAAATTGGAAGCTACACGTCAATACTGTGGTAATGTTATGGGTAATTATGCCAATTACCTAATTAGCAATTAATAATGATCGAAATTAAAATGAAGAGCGTCACTGGGTTGAATATTTCCGCTGCATTAATCACAAATTCCACTGTTCTACCATTGCGAGGTTGAACCGGACGGAAATTATCCTCCAGGTTACTATGCTCCTCGCCTCCTTGTTTTAAAGCTCTGAATTGGTTTAGCTGCAGAAATAGAAGTTGTTGTTTATTGGTAGTGTTTTAATACAGTTAAGGTAATTGGTGAGTTGTGGTGTCTGAGTTTTACCTGGTATTCTGAGATTTGGATGGTTTCGTTGAAGACAATCCAAACTACACTCTCGTGACAAGTTGGTGTCGTTAAAGAGCCGTTGTAATGATAGTAACGATCGTGATTCGGTGGAAATAAGTCCTCCATGGGTTCAATGTCGTGTCTGTGGACGTCAGTCGTGCTTGGACTTAGCAATACTCTGTCCAAGCTCGTGGCGATTGGTTGAAGTGCCGTGTTGTTAGTGTCTGATAACTGTGGAGTAGATTAATTTGTTTTTAAGACACGGGATCGTTTGGAGAATTTGTGGGTCCCGGAAAAATTGATTAAATAGCGGGGCCCCTACAAGACAGCCGTACACATGTCCCGGCCCCCAGGGAAACTGACCGAATTGCCCACCCTCTCGACGGCCCTGTTAATACATTAGTGTAATTGATATTCGCTTCCATTGTTCTATTGGTGCCCAAGAATATATCATGGTACATTTGGTATTTGGTATCAAGGGACTTAATGAACCATAGACGGCAAGGATCAACGTTGTCTTTTTGCCAACTTAATTATTCAAAGGGCTCTTTTTGCACGTTCAAATACTTCAACCAAAAGCTTATACTAAAAAATACTTCTTTCACTGTAGACGCCATTTGAAATGAGAAACAAATGACCCTCCTCTCAACCTCTACATGAACTAACCAATCAGAGAAGATATTTTTGGGGGTCAAAGGGTTATAGAAAAGGTTTTGTATGGTGGTGATACAAACGTTAATTCTTGCCACTATATTGAGCCTATCATCGCATGTTCCCCGTGCTACTGTCTTGAAGGTAACCATACGCATTGGGGGTCGACACTTTTCTGAGAGGTAAAGGAGGTTTCTGATATTACGCTCGGCAGCAAGCTTCAATGAAGTATCCTTTTCGCTATGAACTTTTGCTTAAACCTACCTCTCCCCAAACTCCGATGACCAATAGTCCATCAGGGTATTCCAGAGCCACATCCAAACTCTTATATTTGACATTATAGTGGACGAAGTGACACTGTAATTATTACCAACATGGTTAGACCTAAGTTCACCATTATTAAACTAATTAAAGATGTTAATTACTTCAATGGGGAAAGTCTTGTTATCTAGTCGGTGTTCGGCACCAACATTATTAGTGGAACCCCAGTGAAAATGTAATTGGACGAAACTGTATAGGTCATCTCCTAATGGTCCACCAGAAACGGTCATACCTTCCGCTACCGTTGCAACCACTGTTTCGAAATAAAAAATAATGATTAAAATTAAAATATAAATCGTACACTTGTTTGTCGTCGGTTTTCCATAAGGTTATAACCCACGTGCAGCTAAGAATCTCTGCCATTTTCCCCCCTGCTTCTTTGTTTACTTAAATGGATAGTAGCACCTGAAACCTTAACCATTGCTTTTGAAGATCAAAATACTCCTGCGAACCAGTGAGCACGTATGGTGGTACCGAGCTGTGCCTCGGTATCAGAGTTCTGCACACGCGCAATGGGTGCAACAGAGAGGATAAAAAATCAGAAGTTTGTTTACGGCCGGAATTATCTTCCGAGGCTACAGTTAACCGTGCTTATCTCTGGAATGAGCCTCTAACCGTCTTTTCGTATTTAGCCTCTATGAATTATCTTAACTGATCACGTGACGTCTGGCTCCTCGGCTGTGCGCCGAGGTAGGTGCGCGTGAGAGGGATATCGGGCTGTGCCCTTCCCTCTTTTACCCTCCTTGAAATCGCGCTTGAAATACGTGCTCGCTGTGTGAACGTACCAGCTCCCTTGGTTTATTTCTCGATGGCAGGGTGGACAATATTGTCTATTAGACTCGCGGAACGTGCTTTATAACTTATGGATTTTTCCTGGAGTACCTGGATTGTTCGATACCCTAATTTGCCCTCTAGCGTCAACTTAGTTTTTCGAGCAAAGTTTCAGAAAGCTTAAATATACTTTATGGCAAAGCGAAGGTGATTAGTTGTTATACCTGTATGGCCGTTATTTGTCATCCGAATGTCGGTCAGTCTGATGTCGTAGCCGGTGATGCGCAATTTCGGGTAGATGTTGTTCATAATCGATAAACTGCCGTTGGTTGTTTCGAAGTTAATCGGCGATTGATGTCTTCCACCACACGTGGCGTAGTTTGCCGTCCATGCTGCGATATCTATTGGGAAAATGTCAGTCCATCTTCTTTTCTTATAAAACCAAACTAGTTTGCTACCTTTGTAATTGAAGGTCCAGTGAGTTGAATCATTCTTTTCTTCAACTGAATTTGGGTGTTGGGATGACACTTGAGAAACTATAGACCATGCAATGAAATGATGAAATCAAAATTAATTTTTACGTAAGAGTAATTTAGTTAATGACTATATTTTACCAGCAAATCATATAATTTTAGTTCAGGACAAAATAGAAGCGACACTGGGAATATTTATGTCACCGTCTAAATTGTGTAAGGATGCAACACAGACTTATGGGCAACGCTTGACCGTCTAAAGGGATATTCTACATAAGTACCTTCGGTGCACCACGATTCCCTGTGTCGCTTCTACGTTTTCCTTGTCTGCGCCACGTTGATTATCACAATAATCTTCTAATCCATAGAAACACACACTAAAATCAAGTTTATAGATAAAGCAAAAAGTATGCTTCGTTCACAGTTCCCTGCCTTTGGTTGTAGACGCCATGAGAATCAAACGACCCTCCTTTCAACCCCTACACGAACCAACCAATCATATAAGAGCTTTGTTTTAAGGTCAAAGGTTTATAGTAAATAGTATCTATGGTGTCGATCCAAACGTTAATTCTTGGTACTAGAACTAGCATCTGCTACGTTAGGAGTCTATTCACGCGTGTTCCTTGAGCTACGGTTGACACTAATCTGCGGGTTAAGAAAGGTTACTCATATTACACGGGGCGAGCAAGCTTTTACCAATTATACTTTTTAATTTTAAATATGAATGTTGAGCACTGTGGGTATGCATGAAAGCAGAAGTGAGATGAGACCAGAAGTACTGAGCTAACCAAATTCTTCACTCGGCGAAAGTGAATATTCTTGATAACACACCAACGGTTGGCCCTCTAGTGGCGGTTTAAGAATTTCTCCTCCAAAAACGTGAGACGCTCGCGGTGGTAGACGACCGAACTAGATTCAAGCACCCGCGTCCGTGTTTCGCCGCTTTAGGTTGAGGGGAAGGTGGTAGGAAATTCTTTTGGAACTCGACCAATTTTTTTCTCTCTAGTGTAGGCGCGATGGAAGCGGCGTAAAATCCTCAAATTTGTTCACTAATGCCAGGATCTATTACCAATGCTAGAGCCCTTCACTTCTAGTCTCATCTCACTTCTGATGAAAGTGATTCGCAGTTACAAATATTTAACACCTTGATTCGTGGTAATTTTTTGGTACCTGTGAACACGCGTTTGCGATTAATTTTGATGTTAGACGGCTGAGCAATTTTTGTTTGGACAAGGACATATTTATCGTTTACTTCTAGGTACAGCAATTGCGTTTATATACAAGTATATAACATTGACATAGAATATTATGTTTTGGCATCTAGTTTAATAATGAATAATGATCCTTGATATTTTTATGATTCATGATATAATGTGAAGCGAATGGAATTTCCAAGAATCATTTGTTAATTGATTGAGTCATCAAGGACAATTAGTAGATGTATTAAGATCAGATGAAACTGGTTTGCCTTTAATAATCGCGAGCCGGAATCCAAACAAATCCCTCAAAGATGTGACCAATTGATGACGAAATTATACTTTTTGTACAAGGTTCATTAGCTTAATTAGACCGTATTTAAACTAATTAATTTGTTACGCTATAAATCTCAATGAACAATGCTAGCTCAGCATTAAATAAATTTCTTACAGTTGTCTTAAGACCTAATTATTGAGTATATGCAAGAAGTGATGTCTAGTTTATTAGGGAGAAGGTATAAATTCGCCACATTTCTAGCTTTATCTCCAGTCCAAACGTAGGTCCGGAGTTAATCCCCGCCGCCTCTAAATTACAACCAGCATCTCATTGGTTCTTGAATACTCACGTCAGCGCTACGCGAATGACGAAAATTACGTATTTTCCGACTGAGGAGAGACGAAATAGCCCGGCCTCCTTTCACGTCCCCCCTTGAATTTTGAAAGGGGGACTGGGACTATGGCGCCTGAATACTTAGGCATCTTATACCTTCTCCCTAGTAAACTAGATATTGCTTCTTGGTATATGAAAATCCCCCAAGGAGAAAATTCCGTTTTAAGGGCCACTCAAGGTTTTGGGAGCACATATCTCCGTGACTAAATGTTGTAGACCCCGTCATGTTCTTTAACACTTAATAAAGATAGAAAGGTAGTGTGGAATAATTAGGTTTGCTTTATCAGCATACGCTTCTGCTAGATAAATGTTCAATAACGTTCTTAGATTGAATATTATTGAAAGCTGATGTCTTACTCCACATGCGTAATCTATTTCCTTATTTTAGGGGCCACTCAATGTTTAGGAGCCCATATCTCCGTGTAACTAAATGTTGTAGACCCCATCATCTTCTTTGTGACACTTTAGACCACGGAGCTGTATTGTAGAAGGAGTAGAGACTAGGGCCTAGACATAAGCGTACTAGTGCTCCGCGCACAATTTTCGCGCTTACCGAGCGGCTCCGACTCCGAGCCTATGTAAACAATCTCTGACGTCACGTGTTTTAAAGAAGGCGTCGTTTTCTTCTTTCCCGGCTTAATTTATTGAATATTTTCCATATTATAGTTAATATAAATAGAAATAATAGTAAAAATAAAAATTTAAATAAGATTTGCAAACCGTTGGGAAACTCCCGTCACTCGGAAGTCTATACACAAATGACCGAGGCTTAACCCTCCTGAACGTTCGTAGCTCGCGGCCATCTTTATTGTTTACATGGGCTCGCCTAGGTTTGGAGGGAGGGTCAAAATTCATACCCCCTTTTTATGGACAAATAAGGTCTAGCTTTTTTTAATAGAGGGGAAGCTACGAGTCTCTACTCCTTCTACAATACAGCTCCGTGTTTAGACTCAGTTTGATCCAAAGAACACCGCACCCTTTAATTTAAGGCAGACTTATCAGAAACAGGGCTGGAAATAAGCACAGAACACTGACATTGTCCAATAATAATTTAAAATGTCCCATAATTTTTTTAAAAACTAAGGGGATCACCGGACATTTTGACAAATAAATTTTCCGAAGATTTGATAGCTTGATTATGAAGATGCGACACTATTTATGCACACGCCATGGACAGTGTCCAATAAATTTTCCTGTCAAATAGGGGGTCACTGGACACATTTCCTATAAGAATTTTTTCTTATTTCCGGCCCTGATCAGAAACACCCTGTATAGACGTAACCCTGCTCTAAAATAAGATTTCTTTCTGACCTTGGTCTGCCAATGTGCAACCATAAATCACTCTAATTTCAACGTGAAACCACAGCGTTTATAGAGTTATCCCCATTCTTTCTAAAAAAAAAAACCTCTTCATTGTCAATCCAATTTTGCTAGAGATTAGAGATAATGGGAGTCAGCTGCCTAAACTATCCCATTCTTTCTAGATTCTAATTTAACTTAACAAGAATTTTCCATTATAATAATAAATAATATCAGGAATATGTAGAGTTATAGCTAAGCTTTGCTTATGCATTTAAAGGTAAACTTCTTTAAATTAATAAAATAAATCCGGTGTATTTATTTACACCATGCAGTGCTGGGCACTAGGAGAGCTGAATTAACTGTTTTCCTAAAATAAGTAATATAATCGGTTAATCGATTATAGTTAGGTCACAATCCTGAAAGCAATTAATGCAATGAAAAGTAGGTTGAAAGAGCCATGGGTTTATTGACGTGTTTATAGACCATTTCATTAAGTCCAGAGGAGAAACAAACACCACAGGGGTGGGAAGATCACCTTCTAGGGTTATTTCCCTCGCGCTAAGAAACACCGCTAGAGGCAGCGCGAGTCGGATAGCCTCCCACTTGTAGTGAACTCGGCAGGGCTGATACTGAGTCACTTTTTTCAAACTGGGTTACTAAGAGTCACTTTTCCGAAAATTACTATTTGTCAGTTTTTGGTGTTATTTATCTTCTCGAACACAACGTAAAAACTAATATATTTCAATCGCCCAGCTGGATGACGCTTTAAACGTCAAAATAGCGAAATCACATTTGAACAAACCAAAGAATCGTTGAAAACAATCCAATTCAAATGAATGTTTTGATTTAAAACCTTATTCACTTTTTGCTTACTATTTTTAAATTAATTCGTCACTTATTCAACTAAATTTGAGCATGTGAGTGAGTATCAGCTCCGTCTAGCGTTAAATCTTGGCTTGAGAGAAATAACCTAAGCCTGTGTGTACTATTGACTTAAATTCAAGTAATTATAATAATAATAATAATAATCTAAGCTTTGTCTACGAAGGGATTTCCACACTAAGCCTGTGGCTTGTTTACAGGTGGGTCCCTTTACAATGCATAGGAGGTGGTGGCTAGCCCCTATGCCACAGCTAACCTACAGCGCCCTATACTAACTATTACCCTTAACCTCTGCAAGTTTTTGATGGAAAGGAGAAACCGGGTTAGACCGCGGAGGAAAACTCCTTTTAACAAGTGGGGAGAGAACTTGCCTTGCCTTCCACTCCATTGTCTCCATGTCAAAGGACATATGGTTAAAGCCTAAATTGAAATTTGCCGGATACTTAACTCTACATTATAATTTTCTTCTATTTCATAAACATGTTTACATAATTATGTAGATAAAGGGTGCGGTATCGACGTACGCAGCGTTGACCTTGTAGGGATGAAAAAATTATATTTTCAGTTTTTGACAAACATGATCTTAAGAAAGCCTAGTCAGTTTAGTTTTGGGTAATTTTCACCGGCGAATAATAATTGGCATTGGACGGTTTTTAAGTATTTAGTTTCGCTTTCTAAAGAGATTTTGTTATTGTAATTTATTTTTTCTATAGTTGAGACTTTTGGAAAGTCTTACACAACTTTATATAAAGCTAGTTCAACAAACCCAGCTTAGTTTTAATAAATTGGAGTGCTTTTTTATTTAATGGTATATCTAGGGAAAAAAATAAGCGAATATATTTTAAGCAGCTACAATATTATTATATATTGTATATTATAATAATGTAAAAACAAATTTATTTCGCGATTAGCTAATTAGTTTATTTGGAATTTAATTGCCCGTACTCAACGACATTTCTGTTTTAAATTGAGGGACAAGTTCCAATGCTTTATACCAGGAATGCATACTAGTAGGAATAATTGTGTGTAGCCATTTTCAATCAACGTATCTAGCACTGCGGATTTTGTGGGAAGAGATAGACTATAGATTATATATGACGAATTTTACTACTCAGCCTCGCTGTGCGTTGAACCTGACCTCGTGTTGCTACTAAGGAATTGATGAAAGTTCTCAAGCCCGCCATACAAAACCCGCATAGAAATTAACATGGAATATATGGGGCACTATGCATGATTCCTTTTAGCTTTATCATAAGTTTATATGTTCCATAAGTATGACACTACCTATACTTCGTAGTGCTGGAGACTTACAGCTCGAGCTAGTTCGAGAACAACAAGCGAGAATTGACTACACTCGGTTAGATTTGCAGGACTTCCATCTAGTCCTATTTAGTCTGTACTAAGCCTTTGACAGCGCCTCACCAGGCGTCGCATTACGAGAATATATGACCTACGTCACTTCATAACAAGCTCCAGTTTGTAACCAGTGACAAACTTATGGAACATATCTTATAAACTTATGGCTTTATGTATTAGCAAAATCATTCCGATTAGCTGTATGTATACTTATCACACCAAATAAATCACATTATAATTTATCCAGTTAATGCTCGATTACTCAGAAATGTAACGGCATGATTATTTTTCTCCTGAAGCCTTTTCAAGAATACATTAGGCCTAACAACTTTCTTGAATGAAAGGATAAGTCCAAAGTTTAAAATCTAAAATAGGCACCTTTCGTTAAGCACTCCCAATTGAAAACGGTGGCCCGGACGACAAAATGTCATAGAACATTTTCGACTCAAAATCGATCAAAGAACATCCCACTTAATTTAAACCAGACTTATCAGAAACACCCTGTATATTAAGCGACCATTAATACCACACACACATTTTATTAGGATATCCCAAAAGTTCAGTTGGGTATACGTGTGTTTTCCTTTACACGTATACTAACATTTATGTACCTGAACTGAATTGCCAGTGTCATAGCCTAGTAAAGTATACCAAAGAGTTTGCTGGCCGATATTTCAAATCGAGAAAACTATTACAAGTTCAAACTTATCTCGAATCCACGCGGGGGATCTGACGCGAGCTAGAAACCTTGACATCGAAAATTATTATTTGGGTCTCACGGTCGCGCTCTCTCCAACATATCATAACTATCCGATTAATAACACGTACTGTACCACGTTAAAGGTTAACTAGAGGTAATTGAGTAAACTTGTAGGTCAAATAATTTATGCCTAGTTTTATGGGCATGCCAATTGTGATTACGATCGCGTGTTAATTTAGGAGAAAAATTAGATGATACATGAATTTTACTTTTATGACCCCGTAACCTTTGCACAGAACTGATTTACTTCAATAACTAACGAACTTCTGTTAGTCCTATAGTTCATAACTTCAAAATCTGAATACAGGTTGTTTCTGATAAGTCTGCCATAAATTAAAGGGTGTGTTCTTTGGGTCAAATTGAGTGGAAAGGGCCGAAGAACACTGGGTCTACAACATTTAGTTACTTATAGATGTGGGATCCCAAACATTGATTGACCCCTAACACAAGGAAATAGTTACACATGTGGAGTAATTTGCTTTACTTAACCAGCGTATGCACATTTATAGTACACTTCTGCTAGAAAAAGGACTAATAACGTTCTAAGATTGAAGACTATTGAAGGCAGATCATGTGTTACTCCACATGTGTGACTATTTTATTCTTTTAGGGGGCAATCAATGTTCAGAAGCCCATTTCTCCGTAACTAAATGTTGTAAACCTCCATGTTCTTTGACACTTTACACTCAGTTTGATCCAAAGAAAATGTCACCCAATAATTTATGGCATACTTATCAAAAACACCCTTTATAGAAACTACATAAAATTATTTTTCATAATTCCAGTTTCATTTAGAAAAAAAAATTAACTCAATTTTCATTGCAGTTTAGGATCAAAAATCATTTTTAGAAACAAAACTCAAGATGAATTTTTAAAATTTAAATGAAAATATTATTATTTATTTTTAAATTTAAGAGAAGATCACCTTATATTAAATGCAAGACGCTCTCCCTCAAAAGTATATGAAACATTAAACTTAACACTAAATTAAGTATGTTAAAAAGATTACTTACCAGTACCAATATAGAAACATGCTACCATTGCGGTAAAGAAAGTCGTCGAAATCTTCACATCCATTTTTAAATAATTAAATAAATCAAACGAAAGACTATGCAACTTATTTTAAATCGTAGAAACGTAATATAAAGATTATCCGTAAGATTAGATTATCACTGATAGTTTAATTCATTTAGTAGTACTAGCTAGCGTGGCACTCGCTTGAACCGACGATTCGCCATTCTATGATTTAATCTTGATTAGTTTGCACCCTTTTATATCCTTTTCCTTAATTTAATCTTTAGGCAATAATTACTTTCCCCGGATGGGATAATTTCCTAGGATCCGAATAATAAATAAAGTTAGACTTTCGATCTAAAGTCAACGCGTTGTCTCTCTCCTATAGCGAAACGTTCTGACTTTTTGCACAGTTCGAAAGAGAGTAAGTCAGGTATGGTTGCTTCGTACAGACTACGCGTAAAGAGTGCTAGTGTATTTAGTTTACCTTGTCATTGGATTCGTTCGAGCTAAGCCTAACACCTAACTCACGTTATGGTATGATTCTATATATTCTTTTCAGGCTTTCCAGACCTTGAATTTTTAATGTTAAATAGTAAAACGCGAAACGAAATTCAGTTTAGCCTCTTTTATTTATTTATTTTTTTTATTTATTAAAGTGTCGGTGATAGTGGGTTTTTTCTTCTGTGTATTAAGTTATGTTCGGAATTAATTGTATTGGTGTTAATAATGATCTGTAGAAATTAATGCTTACATGGCGTTATTTGGCTTTTTTTTTGTAGGAAAGGTTTGCTCGGGTTTATGAGCGGTTTGCTCGGGTTTGAGGGAGTTTTCTCGGGTTTAAGAGGGGTTTGCTCGGGTTTAAGAGGGGTTTGCTCGGGTTTAAGAGGGGTTTGCTCGGGTTTAAGAGGGGTTTGCTCGGGTTTAAGAGGGGTTTGCTCGGGTTTAAGAGGGGTTTGCTCGGGTTTAAGAGGGGTTTGCTCGGGTTTAAGAGGGGTTTGCTCGGGTTTCAGGGCGGTTTTCTCGGGTTTAAGAGGGGTTTGCTCGGGTTTCAGGGCGGTTTTCTCGGGTTTCAGGGCGGTTTTCTCGGGTTTCAGGGCGGTTTGCTCGGGTTTAAGAGGGGTTTGCTCGGGTTTCAGGGCGGTTTTCTCGGGTTTCAGAGGGGTTTGCTCGGGTTTAAGAGGGGTTTGCTCGGGTTTAAGAGGGGTTTGCTCGGGTTTAAGAGGGGTTTGCTCGGGTTTAAGAGGGGTTTGCTCGGGTTTAAGAGGGGTTTCTCGGGTTTCAGGGCGGTTTTCTCGGGTTTCAGGGCGGTTTTCTCGGGTTTCAGGGCGGTTTTCTCGGGTTTCAGGGCGGTTTTCTCGGGTTTCAGGGCGGTTTTCTCGGGTTTCAGGGCGGTTTTCTCGGGTTTCATCGACTACTTTCATCATTGAAAGTTGTCTGTTAATCCGTTTGTTATTTGGGCATAGATTACAAACAAAGAGTGTATTGAAACTAAATATTTAGATATGGAGCTATCTGCTCAAGATTTTAGAAAAACCATTCAAAACAGTAGCTTTAAATTTTAAATATTTATTTTTATGTCACCGACACTTGACAGTATTTGGGTGGAGTCAGAGTTAAGACAGCTACCAATATGGATGAAGAACGAGTTGGATGGGGGCTTGGATAATTGGAGTCTATTGTCGTGTGTCTAGTAAACGTGATTTACGTCTAGATTATTATCGGGTTCTAGGTTTAAAAATATTTAATAGCACTTGGAAAATAGTTGAATTGACGCCGGAGGCAAATTGAATATTTTAAAGTGTATTGTATTTTTAATAATACACGAGTAAATATTGCGAGAGATCTTCGTGACAGATGTTTACAGTTCTGGGAATTTCCACAGCTATACTGCGCCGCTACTTTTACTTGTATTTATTTATTTATTTTTTTATTTATTTGTGAAGCCTTTGTGAATTTTGCTTTTTAATATACGTATTCTCCAGACATGTTTTATATAGGTTCATATGAACCTACAACTTTTCTTAATAAACTAAACTTATGAAACATTACATTGAATGATTAAGACATGAGATGGTGTTAGAATGAAGCTTTTTTATTTAAGGCATGTGAAAAACTTGCGTTTTTAAGTTTTAAATCCTCACGTGTTTTTTTATATATCAGATCAGTTCCTTGTGACGTAGAAGGTAAAAAGACTTAAGCTTAGGCCTAATCTTAAGGGTAATGTTATTGCTAAGCCTAGTTTGAAGTTTTAAATATAAAACTCGAATCGAATAGCACATTCGATTTTTGTGTGAACCAAGTTTTTAAATTATTTCAAAACTTTGTATCTTGGTGAAATCTTAACCGATTTTAACGAAACTTGTCTTATATCAAATAGAAAAATACCCCCTACCTCATTAAATTGGATTTGAAAAAATGCATTTTAAATGAGTTCAAGGGATCTTTTTCAAACGTTTCCGTTGTAAAATAGAGTCTGGGTGTTTGACCTCCTTGTTTTACTAACACAGAACATTGATGGATATGACGACAACAAAGGCGTTAGATATTTCATGAAACAATAATTACTTTTGTGCAGGACTGATAACTTTAAAGTATTATCTAACGTCTTTGGATTTACATACCGAATGTTCCGTTTTAACTCTACGTCAAGCAGACAACACTAAGTCCTGTGACGGTCCCTCTCTTAGAAAAGTGTCTATTCTACAGGGCCGGTAGGCCCTTGTAGATATGACATGACACCCTTCCGTAATGTTAAAAGAAAATTCACAGTTTTTAGGGTTAGCGTCCCATAGAAAAAGCATTAAAAAATTTTCGGTTTTTTAAGGCAATTGTGGCAGGCCATACGGAAAAAGTATAGCGAAGTTAGTTTTCGGAATACTTCTAAATTAACAAGCATTTCTTAAATGGGAAACTTACGTGTTTCGATTTTTAATTAATGAATTCTAATTTTTGTAATTTAACTAATTAAGATAGTACGTCAAAAAATTACTTTTGGGTCAGAAGTCAGCCTAACCTTATAGCGCGCTTAAACCTATTTCTTCATTTCGTTCTCGTTGACAACTAGAAGGGCCTAGGTTTGTGGGTGCTAACAAGTTACGTTGACAAATTTCAAATGTTGGGTTTCTTGCTGATTTTCCTAATTTCTTAGCAGTAGACCCTAACCAATTACTTTGGTATTTCATCCGAGCTTGAGCACCTTTATATGTATTTTCTAATTAACTGTAGCACCCTTAATAGGAAATACGTCGTTATCAGGTCGAATTTTCGTCTAGAAAAGTAATTCAGGTAAATAATTACAGTTAATAGAGGTTTTTATATCATTTAAAGTAAGCTTTTCGACGTTCTTTACGGCCAAGGCTTAAGTTTTAGTTTGTCTATGTAATATAGTGTTTATAGTGTCTTTCCTTTTAAAGATTATAAGAAAGCTTATTTCCAGCACTGTTTTGGATTGGAAATTTGGAATTACAAAAATACGCAGTCTGCTTCGATTCATGCTACAAATCCTAACCCTAGGGCCTAGGTTACCGTTTTACGCTACGTAACTTAATACTGTATTCATCATGACTGTTTGTTGGCGCTTCAACATTCTCATTTGAGGACAGGTATACTCGGTTTCATTATTTGTTAATCTCACTAAAATGCTACTAATTGTGAAGGTGTGTGATATAATTCCTGAAACTAAACCAATGTAGAGGACCAGATTATTCGTTAAAACAATTTTGATCCTATTGAATCAGTCATACTGTGATGTTACGTTATCATTTTATAAACTATTTGTTACCAACAGTGGATTGTTTAATTCATAAGTAACAGTGGTACTGGTTAATCCAGGAGGATAGTGTCGTTATATAATTTAATTAGTGAAATAATTTTCAGGTTTACAACACAGATTCTCTCAACGTAACCACGTTAGAAACGGAGGGTTACGTTGTTTGCTATTTTTTTTTTTTTTTTTTTTTGCTCCATTTATTTGACGAGCTAGAACCCTATCAGAAGGTCATACAGCTCCATAGGGAAAAAAAAAGAAAATATACAGAAATATACAAAAATACAAAATAGAAATGCAAATTTACAGGTTAAGGTACAGTTTTAGTTTATGTTTAAATTCTGGGACTGACGTGACTGAGACCACGTCCTCGGGTAGAGCATTCCACAATTTAATGGTCCTGCGAAAAAAGGAATCTCGCAGTATATTGGTACGAGATGGGTGGGAAAAAAGTCGACGACTGTGGCCCCTTGTGCCCTTGCAATTATCGTGCCAGGTAAAGTAGGATTGATTGGGCTGACTTAAGATTTTGAAAACGCTAATAAGGTCCAGATAGGTACGACGAAGGGAGAGAGGCTTCCAGCCTAGGGTGGATAACCGGGTATCGCGGGGTTTGTTTCGTAGTGAGGGAGGGATTCGACTTGCACGGCCTAGAACATTCTCAATCATGTCAATATCCCCAAGTGTGTGTGGACTCCAAAGCTGAGTTCCAAATTCCAAGACAGGACGGACATAACATTGGAACAGGCGCGTTAATAAGGAGTGAGAGATGCCCGGGAAGTTCGCCTTAATCACGGAGATGAGACCATTGGCGCGCTTGCAAGACCGCTTAACATGTGCCTTAGAGGATAAGTTATGAGTCACGATCAGGCCTAAATCCCGACATTCATTAACCCGTCGAATGTTAAGACCATTAAGGTGATATGGAGATGGAGTCCGAGTGTCGATCGGACGGCGTTGTAAAGTCAGGACAAGAGATTTTTCGCTATTAAAAATCAAACCATTAACACTGGCCCAGGATTCAAGGGTTTTAAGGTCTCGCTGTAGGATAGCTACATCATCATAAGAGGTGATTACACGGAAAATTTTTAAATCATCCGCGTATAAGCGTGGATGGGAAGATAAGAACTGGGGTAGGTCATTGATATATAAAATAAACAACAAGGGACCTAGAACACTTCCTTGAGGCACCCCACTTAAAACTGGGAGAAAGTCGCTTAATGCATGACCAACCCTGACAGCCTGGGTTCGTTGCGTCAGATAACTGGCAACCCAGCCAAGCACTGATTGTGAAAGACCATAATTATTTAGCTTGGTGAGGAGGCGAGAATGGGGAACCGAGTCAAAAGCCTTAGCTATGTCGAGATAAATAATATCAACTCTCTTACCGGAATCGAGGGCATGGGTCCACGTATGGAAGGCCGACAAAAGGTTAGTTTCCACAGATCGACTATGTAAAAAACCGTGTTGATAGGAACTAAGATATGGGGTGACATGGTGAGTGATAGCTGTTCGAAGACATTTTTCAAGAACCTTGCAAACCGTGCAGGTCAAGCTGATGGGCCTAAAATTCTTGGGATCAGACTTAGCACCTTTACCCTTATAAATTGGAGTAACATGTGCCAGTTTCCATTCACTGGGGACCGATCGTTCCCTTAGCGATAGTGTAAATAATTTAAGTAGCGGTAAAGCTAAAGAGGAGCTACAGTTTTTAAGTAAGCGGTTTGGAATGCCATCTGGACCTGATGCGCTTTTGATATCTAATGATTTTAGCGTAGTCTTAATTTCAAGATAGGAGGGGTAATACTCTTCCATTGCAGGTACTTTGGGAACGGGAGTGGTCTCAGTTACATCAACCCGATTGCCATTAAAGTTTTTGACTAAAGTTTCGTTAAGGCATTGGGCCATTTCATAGTCAGAGTCAGTGGGTTGTCCATTTGGAAGTCGGATACTAAGACGTGTAGGTAAAGACCGAATACGCGAACGTACGAAGCGATAGAAAGCGCGAGGGTTTGTTTTGATATTGGAGAGTTGACGTTTATTCATTTTGTACCGGAAGTGGGAGATACTGTGGCCACATTGCCGTTTCTTTATTGGTTTAAATTGCTATGAATTGTATAGGTATTTGATTTAATTACTGGTATTCAAGCTAAACTATAGAATAACATCATTCATTAACATATTGTATAGATAATCTTTACCACAAACCTAGCACAGGATAAAAATTGAACGCAATGTGTTGGAAATAATCAAAAACTCCTCTAAACATTAGAATTAAGGTGAATTAATTGTTGAAAGTCATTTTATAAGCTTAATGAGCACTGACGACAAGTTAATTTCAACGTAATTAAGTATAATTAACGTGAAATTAAACCCCAAATATACATTTTTTGGATGAAAACTCCGATAACTCTTAAATGATGTTCTTGATTAAGATTGTATCTACCCAAGCCGTTGGTAAAGCCCCATGTTTTCTCTTTCACACTCAATCTAATTTAAATTATCTCCAAAGTACCTTAATAGGCGCGAAATTCAAAAGTTTAGCGTAAAATGAGAATCGAAAACTCCACTAAAAATTGCAATTAAGGTGATGCATACATTTAAACTCATTTTATAACCTAAATGTACACTGCCAAAACACAATCCTACGTTAATTTTAACTCAATTTAATATAATTAACGTGAAATTAAACCAAAATATACATTTTTGGATAAAAGCTCAAATAACTTTTAAATAAACTGTTTAATTATGATTAAAACTACCCAAGCCATTCGTAAAGCCCAAAGTACATTAATTGCCGCGAAATTCAAAAGTTTAGGGTACCACAATGATGAATATATGGCAAAAATATTAAACTGCACTAAACATGGCAATTAGGGTAAAAAATTCAAATAAATTTTAAGCTTAATCCACTCTCACGAACCACGCTCAAATTAAGATTAAAACCTCACAAGTTTTTCGTACAGCCACAGTAGTTTCCTATTTCACTTTCAAATTAATTTAAATGATCATTAAAATATATCAAAAGCGCATACTACTTGTATTATAAACTAAATCCACACTAGATTAACAAGATAAGCCGTTAAATTAAACTCGATCAAGTATAATTAATGTGAAATTAACCCAAAATACGAATGTTTTGGGTAAATTCATGGATACCTTATAATTAAACTAACAAATTAAAATTAAAACTACACTTATCTTTCACCCAGCCTCCACTTTCCTGTTTAATTCTTACGATTAATTAAATTGTCATTTAAAAGCATTTTTCCCCATTTTGAAAAGAGAGCCATTGAAAAGGAGCGATATTTAAAAGTTTTGGGGCAAAATAGTGATTGTTCCGCAAGAGTCAAACAGTCACGCCTCTAAAGTTTGCAGCTAGGGAGAATTTCTTGTTCAAACTCGTTTAATAAACAGAAATAAGACTAGTAAAAGAAGATAAGCCGTTAATTTCAACTTAATAACCATATTTAACGTGAAATTAATCGAAAACAATACGTTTTTTGGGTAACTTTAGATAAATCTTAACTGAAATAATAAAATAAGATCAAACTACGCGAGTTGTTCTTTCAGCCTAAATGTTTTCCTATTTAACACTAAAATTAATTACATTATCACTATAATACATTAATGGGCTCCAAATACAAAATTTTAGGGTAAGGAATGTGTCAAAATGAAACTTTTCCATTTAAATTTTAATTAGGCCTGTGCGAGTCCAGTTTTTTAGGGTTCGAGTCGAGTCTCGAGTCCTTAAAAAAGCTCTCATAGAATCTCGAGTCGAGTCTTTTAATTGGTATCGAGTCCTTAAGTCAGCTTAAGAACTAGGTTTCAAGTCCAGTGTCGAGTCCTGATAATTTATGGCAAGTATAATAATATAATATAATTTATGGCAAGTATAATTTAGTATGACATCTCCCGTTGGCAGTATTGGGGGTTTTACATATAGGAAGCTGTTGGTCTGATCTCGACAACACTGTCCATATTTCAAATACCGTCGTTTTTAAACTTCTTTAATAAATAAAGTACAACATTATTTGCTTATCGAAATCAATGTTTTTGAATATAAGTTAAATGTAATTAACGATACTTAAGTACTTCTTTAAGCAATTAGAATTAGATCAACCCCAAATGTATGACGGTAAAGCAAAAATAAAATTATTCAAATTTTAATTACAAAAAGACTGAAGTGACAGATATTATAAAAAAAACGTCTTGGTTTGGACCAAGGCCGAAAAAACAAACGATATGTGTGAGGTTTATCATTTGACTGAAGTTTCAGATATTGCAATTGTTTTAGTTATTTTTATCCATTTAATCCTTAATCAATATTAAATTCAATCAAATGATTTTACTGTTAATCGATCTAGTCCCTCTAAATTAATTGAAAAAATTACATATCTACGCTTTTTCAAGAACAATTACATTTTCCGAAAACATTTTATCATGAAATTAATTATTTTGAAGGGATTTCGTGTCGTTGCTCACTAACTTGTAAGCACCTTGACGGGCATAGTTTTAATTGTTGCTGGCTTAACAAATTTTCAAGTTTGCACCAAAAAAGTTTAAATCTGTAGTAAGTTTCTGAGAAGACTGATTTTAGAGAAAATATGATAAAGAACTTTTTTTCTCAAACTAATGTCGTCTTCTTGAGACAAAGCAACAATGCTTATCCTGTGTGGTTTCGTTTAGTAGGTGGCTCTCTGTAGCACAGGAAAAATATGATATCGGCAATATCGGTATAAATATAACCAGCAGTAAGATAAGGGACTAGAATTAAAGTGCCCTAGCATTGGTAATAGAGCCTAGCACTAGTGAACAAATTTGACGATTTTATGCCGCTTCCATCACCAAGTGAAGAGTTTGGTTACCTCGTTACTTCTAGTCCCTTATCTTACTTCTGATATAACCAAAGGGTAAAGATTACATAAAAAGAAATACTTCTCAGTACCAATGACTTGTTATATTCATTTCATGCGGAAATAATATGGGTATACACATTATTCATTAACAGTTATGCGAAGGTCACACTTTACTCCGACCCCCCTTCCTCTATTTTCCCAATATAAGAATTTTTAAAAGCACCAGTGGTTCAAGTGTATGGGTCATCTGAGCCGTCGCAACACACTCAGCCAATAATACCATATAGTTCGAAACCTTTTCACATTAGTGACTCTCCGGACTTGCCCGCCAACCTTAATAACCTAAAACTATAAAACATTCGTGTACATGAATGATTATGGTTGTGGCTTGTCACTCACTAGCGCCTGAAGGACCGATCACTCAGTGTAATTTGTGTACATTTGTAAGTGAGTAGACCATTTTAGAAATTACATACAGAGAAACTAAAACACAAGGGTGATGCCGCCATTGGGGTCTTCTCTCTCTCGCCTAGAAGCACCGCTATAGGCAGAGCGAATTGACTCCGTCTGGCGGTGACCCTTGGTGCGAGGGATAATACCCCAATGGTGGCCTCGCCCCTGTGTGTTTTCCGAAATGGTCTTTAAGCGTGCTAAAATGATTACGCGTAATACGTAACCGGTGTACAAGTAGCGCCAACAATGTAGAAAGGGGTGGTGACGTTTCAAATGAAGACTGAGTTATGACCAAGAAATTCTAAAGCACGGAGAGGAAAATTGCAGTGCAATGTTTTCTTCATAGAGGCGACAATAGAAATGTAGCATTTCGATTAAATTTTTACATTTTCCTTTCGAATTATGTCAAAGTTCGCTTGCTCTTTTTAGAAAGTCAATAGAATATTTCAAATATTCTATGTTGATAGCTCAACACGTACTCCCTTCAAAATAATTAATTTCATGATAAAATGTTTTCGGAAAATGTAATTGTTCTTGAAAAAGCGTAGATATGTAATTTTTTCAATTAATTTAGAGGGACTAGATCGATTAACAGTAAAATCATTTGATTGAATTTAATATTGATTAAGGATTAAATGGATAAAAATAACTAAAACAATTGCAATATCTGAAACTTCAGTCAAATGATAAACCTCACACATATCGTTTGTTTTTTCGGCCTTGGTCCAAACCAAGACGTTTTTTTTATAATAAAGGGATTTGACCCTGTCTCCTCCTGAATCTCAAAGTACAAGCATTCTACATGCCGCTTCTATGATTTAATGCTATGCAGTAAACAGACTTCTATAAATAAAAATTAATGAAAATAACAAGTCTTCTTTACAGCTGATCCTTCTCAAGGATATATATTTATAAGTATAGCTTAGAATATATCTATTTTGAATTCTGTTACTCACTGAAATGTACGAAAATAACCTATGTTTTCTCTAAAACTGATCTTTTCCAAGGTTACGCGACTTGGAGTACCATATGTCTGTTTTTAATTTTGTTACACATAACACGTACATTCTCAGAATGCTCAAAAATAGCCTACATAATAATGATAAATATAAGAGAAAGTTAATCCCTTCAAAGGCTGTATATATGGCATGATTTTATGTATATAAGAAAACAGAAGTACAGTGGGTTCTATCGAAAATCAATTTTAAGTCTAAAATGTAATTTCTATGACATTTTTTCTATAAGGTCCAAGTTATGTTATAAGTATTTTAAGGAAAGCCCCTTAAATTAAATTAGAAATCATTGTATTTCAGCTTCTTACTTAAATTTAAGGGGGTCATCAATAAAATACTCTAACCATAACTTTTAACGGTGACATTTATTGCCAATTGTCATAGTAGTTACATTTTTGGCTCAAAATTGATCGACCATAGAACCCACAGTCCTACCACACTCCTTTTTTGGAACAACTTGTATAACCAAACGTAAGTAATATTATAAGTTCATAAGATATGTTCCATAAGTTTGCCACTGGTTACAAACTGGAGCTTGTCATGAAGTGACGTAGGTCATAGATTCGAGGTAAAGCGACGTCTGGTGAGGCGCTGTCAAAGGCTTAGTACAGACTAAATAGGAAGGTGGAAGCCCTGCAAAACTAACCGAGTGTAGCCAATCAATTCTCGCTTTTCGTTCTCGAACTAGCTCGAGCTGTATACGAAGTATAGGTAGTGTCACACTTACTGAACATATCTTATAAACTTATGCTAATATTAATGACAATTTAGATACGTCTTTCTTTCACTTATATAATTCTTCTCTAATAGGTTATGGCATTGATTTTTTCTTAACCCTAATTCCTATTTAAATTTCCCCGCGTGTTTGTTGCCTGAATTTGGTATTGATCCAAATATCCAAATTGAAAAGAAAGAAAAAAAATAAATCTTTATCGGTTTTATTCAAATTAATAATTGTATTGTCTGTATATTCAATAATGGGTTGGAAAATGAGAGCTAGAGAGAGTGAGTGGTATTGTTTTAAATTTTCTAATGTTCCACTCAGGCGCGTAATGCAATTGTTTTTGTGTACGATGACGTTTTTAGTCAAAAGGGATGTTATTGGAATCCGACATTTCTAAATTCCGTGTCACTAACCCCGTACTCTAGAATCGAAAATTCGGTACGCTTTCCATCGCGCCGCTATGATTATTATACAACTACAGTAGTGGCAGCTCACCTAACCGAGGGGTTAGTCACTTAAATAATCAGGTGTACAAAGCCGCAGAAATCGATAACTTGATTTCTATATAGAATTCTTAGAAATTGATCAGTAATCAAAATTATTCTTGTGGGTATCAGAAATCTCCGATAATCACTGGAAATCACGTGTAATCTTGAGAAAATCAGAAATAATCACATGATTTACTAGTAATCTTTTGAAATCACCTCGGTAATGGCATCTTTCGTGAAATAAGAACGCATAATCAATCGAGGAATTCTAAAATTCTAAATAAAAATCATAATTAGTTGAAATAGAAATAATCACTGCATTCATCGAAATTCACGAAGAAACCGGTGGTAATCACGGAATTCACCATAAAAAATCACCGGAATTCATTGGAATTCAAACAGGAATCACAAGTAATCTGCGGCAGTTACTGGAAATCAGTGTAAAGATTATGGAAATCACCGAAAATAATGATAATCACGGAAATCAAGGAATTCGTTCAGTAATCATCGGAATTCACATAAAAGTTTAGAAATCAGTAATCAGGTGCACAAAATTTTCTTGAATGACTAGCCCCTCGCCCCTAACTTTGACTGTATTATGTTTTGCGGGGGAATTAAGATGGCGTGCCACTAGTTTATGGTCTCTACAGAGGAGAGTTGTGGGGAGAGAGGAGGATACCTGGATGTGTTTTTTCCCAATTAACAAATTGTTTATGCATGGGGGCGCCATTATCTTGATCCCGGTGCGTTCCACTACAATAAGGACTTTGTTATGAGAGTAGAAGTAAAAAAAAACCCGAGGGGAAATATATGTACTGTTAATTCTGGGTATTGACTTAAAGTTATAGTTTATAGGATATATTCCATAAGTATGACACTACCTACTTCGTATAATGCTAGAGACTTACTTAGAGCTAATTCGAGAACGACAAGCGAGAATTGAAGACTAGTGCACTCGGTTAGTTTTGCAGGACTTCCATCTTCCTATTTACTAAGCTAGCCTTTGATAGCAACTCACCAGGCGTCGCTTTACCTCGAATCTATGACCTACCTCATTCACTTCATGACAAGCTCTCAGTAACCAGTGACAAACTTGTAGAACATATCTTATGAACTTTTGTTTCCACTAAGGGGGTTTTGCCGTTACTCAAGTGTTTCCAGACCGTTGATGAGTCAAAATATTGCAGAGAGAAAGGTTAAGAGTTCAGTTTGAAATAGTACTTGAGCAACTTGACTAATAGGTCTGACAACACTGCACTCAAGTTTAAGCTGAGAGAACGGGGAGGAATTTTCTGATAGGAAATTAATTAACAGTAATATTTGTTTCCGCTATTTTACATTGGCAGTATAAACATAGATATTCCTGATGAGTATTCCGGATATCCCTTTCGTAATTGATTTAAATTTCTGTATTGTTTTGGTTTTTTTATTATTATTTTTATTCAGTACTTTTTTCGCGGTATCATTGGCTTTGTTTCATAACATTCCATCACCAAAATCGCGGGAACCACAATAACTTTCAGGATGGAATGAAAACAAAGGCCATATTTGTGCAATAATAATATTTTTATTTACCCTTGTGTGGTGGGAAGAAAGATAATCAGGTTTTGTTTTGCTGTGTAAACCTTTTCTTTTTTTTTTAAAAAAAATAAATAACAGCCGTTAGATAAACAATGAATATACAATTTTAAATTTTAACGTAAACTTTTAACGTAAAGTTTTTGGAAAAATTCTTCTTTTGGAAGTCGTAATATTTTTATTAGTTTTCGGACCGCCATTTTACAATATGGTGGCAAATCGAACCGAAAAACCTACCATAAAACCAGTCTATAGGGTAATGGGTACTAGTGTACTAATTGTTAGTTAAATCTGTTGAACTGCACAGATATTATTCCATAAAAAAGGTGTTTTACATTTCCGGCCCCCATATTTCAAGATGGCGGCGGATTGGAATAATCTTTCTTGGTGATTACCTACTCCAAATGGGCTGGGAGTTGATTATCAGTCAGTCAGTCAGTCAGGACTATGACTCATACAGGGTGTTTCTGATACGTCTTTCATAAATTAAGGGGGGGGGGGACTCGAAAACAGTGGCCAGGACTGCAAAATGTCATAGAAATTACATTTTCGACTCAAACTTGCTCAAAGACATTCCCTTAATTTATGGCTGACTTATCAGAAACACCCTGTATATATTGCTATTTATTATACTAATTTTATCGATCGACAACGCATTGGATCCATGCATAGTCCATCTTGGACTGACTTGTCGCCTAAATTCAGTCAAATGAAGCTTGTAAGCTATGATCTTTGAGCGGGTCTTGACAACCGAATTTCCCTTGTATATTTTCAATTAAATTTCAATCGTTTCCAAGACACTCAATGGCTATACAAGAATCCAAGTGTCAAACACCCGGCTTTATTGTTTAATGATCATGTGAGCGTGGCAACGTTAAGGTAGCTAGTTATGTTTGTACCGCGGTACTAGAACCTATGACGTATTTTAACAGTGGTTAGTTAAGACTAAAATCATTCAAGGGTTAGTTTTTTTTTATAATATTTAACAAAAGAAAAATATAAACGCGATTTTCATCTGTCTTTTTTATTCTAGTTTACCCCTTTTATTACCAAAAAAAAACCCGCATATTTTTTTGGGATTTTTCATTGAAAAGAAAAAGAACTATGACAAAGGAGCTGTCAAATTGGAATATTTATGAGCTTGAAAGGAAATGAATGTTAGTTCTTAAATATACATATAAAATTATCTTAAAATTAATTTAAATTTTAAATATATTTGACCGGAACCTTGAAGGCTAAATGTGTGAAATTATTTATTATATATATTAAAACCTTAAATTTTAAAAATATTGATGATAAAAGCGGAGGGTTTTTTGACGTTTTAAAATCAACATGACAATCCTAGTTGATGTCTTCATCAATGAATTTATAAAATTATAAAATATATACGCTTTAAAATATATTTATATTATAAAACGCCTTTAAACGTCTTAATCAAGGGCTATAATTTAAAAATATATATATTTTTAAATCTACATCACAATCATTTCATAAAATTTTCGAAATTTAAATCTAAATAACTTCAAAAGTTTTCACCTTACAAAAGTCATTTTGACGTCTCAATTTTCAGGTGCATAAAAAGTTATTCATTTTTGAGGTTAAATTATAGCTTCCCCATTATATCCGGTCCCTTTACAATCATGAAAGAAAACACCTCGCTTCGGTAATCCTTCCTAGTAATATTTATGTATTCCTTAATTTGATTTCAAAGGTTAGAAACTTAAAATTAGATGAAGAAATATGCCCTTTTCATTAGTCGGGGGGAAATATAGTCTGGTGTTTGACCACATTGTTTTTTATGAGTGATTAACATCCGAAAGGTATGGGGACGACAAAAACGTTAGATATGGCTTCAAACAAAAAGACTTTGGTGAAGGACTGGTAACGTTGAAGCCCTATCTAATGTCTTTGTTGTCCACATAACCGGGTGTTCCTTCTTAACCCTGTATCAAGAAAACGATACTACGACCCCCAATTTTGAAAAAGGTCTATTATTGATTTATATAAAATATTTAACCCGTTTTAAGAATATTAAAGGTAGTGATGGGCACAAACTGCTTTGGCACTTTAACCGACATATCGGTTCTAGACTAAATCACCCATTTATCGACTGATAATCGGAATTAAATCGACTTATAATCGGAATTAAATCGACCGACAATCGGAATTAAATCGACCGACAATCGGAATGAAATCGACCGACAATCGGAATTAAATCGACCGACAATCGGAATGAAATCGACCGACAATCGGAATTAAATCGACCGACAATCGGAATTAAATCGACCGACAATCGGAATGAAATCGACCGACAATCGGAATGAAATCGACCGACAATCGGAATGAAATCGACCGACAATCGGAATGAAATCGACCGACAATCGGAATGAAATCGACCGACAATCGGAATGAAATCGACCGACAATCGGAATGAAATCGACCGACAATCGGAATGAAATCGACCGACAATCGGAATGAAATCGACCGACAATCGGAATGAAATCGACCGACAATCGGAATGAAATCGACCGACAATCGGAATGAAATCGACCGACAATCGGAATGAAATCGACCGACAATCGGAATGAAATCGACCGACAATCGGAATGAAATCGACCGACAATCGGAATGAAATCGACCGACAATCGGAATGAAATCGACCGACAATCGGAATGAAATCGACCGACAATCGGAATGAAATCGACCGACAATCGGAATGAAATCGACCGACAATCGGAATGAAATCGACCGACAATCGGAATGAAATCGACCGACAATCGGAATTAAATCGACCGACAATCGGAATGAAATCGACCGACAATCGGAATGAAAACGCCCGACAATCGGAATGAAATCGACCGACAATCGGAATGAAATCGACCGACAATCGGAATGAAATCGACCGACAATCGGAATGAAATCGACCGACAATCGGAATGAAATCGACCGACAATCGGAATGAAATCGACCGACAATCGGAATGAAATCGACCGACAATCGGAATGAAATCGACCGACAATCGGAATGAAATCGACCGACAATCGGAATGAAATCGACCGACAATCGGAATGAAATCGACCGACAATCGGAATGAAATCGACCGACAATCGGAATGAAATCGACCGACAATCGGAATGAAATCGACCGACAATCGGAATGAAATCGACCGACAATCGGAATGAAATCGACCGACAATCGGAATGAAATCGACCGACAATCGGAATGAAATCGACCGACAATCGGAATGAAATCGACCGACAATCGGAATGAAATCGACCGACAATCGGAATGAAATCGACCGACAATCGGAATGAAATCGACCGACAATCGGAATGAAATCGACCGACAATCGGAATGAAATCGACCGACAATCGGAATGAAAACGACCGACAATCGGAATGAAAACGACCGACAATCGGAATGAAAACGACCGACAATCGGAATGAAATCGACCGACAATCGGAATGAAATCGACCGACAATCGGAATGAAATCGACCGACAATCGGAATGAAATCGACCGACAATCGGAATGAAATCGACCGACAATCGGAATGAAATCGACCGACAATCGGAATGAAATCGACCGACAATCGGAATGAAATCGACCGACAATCGGAATGAAATCGACCGACAATCGGAATGAAATCGACCGACAATCGGAATGAAATCGACCGACAATCGGAATGAAATCGACCGACAATCGGAATGAAATCGACCGACAATCGGAATGAAATCGACCGACAATCGGAATGAAATCGACCGACAATCGGAATGAAATCGACCGACAATCGGAATGAAATCGACCGACAATCGGAATGAAATCGACCGACAATCGGAATGAAATCGACCGACAATCGGAATGAAATCGACCGACAATCGGAATGAAATCGACCGACAATCGGAATGAAATCGACCGACAATCGGAATGAAATCGACCGACAATCGGAATGAAATCGACCGACAATCGGAATGAAAACGACCGACAATCGGAATGAAAACGACCGACAATCGGAATGAAAACGACCGACAATCGGAATGAAAACGACCGACAATCGGAATGAAATCGACCGACAATCGGAATGAAATCGACCGACAATCGGAATGAAATCGACCGACAATCGGAATGAAATCGACCGACAATCGGAATGAAATCGACCGACAATCGGAATGAAATCGACCGACAATCGGAATGAAATCGACCGACAATCGGAATGAAATCGACCGACAATCGGAATGAAATCGACCGACAATCGGAATGAAATCGACCGACAATCGGAATGAAATCGACCGACAATCGGAATGAAATCGACCGACAATCGGAATGAAATCGACCGACAATCGGAATGAAATCGACCGACAATCGGAATGAAATCGACCGACAATCGGAATGAAATCGACCGACAATCGGAATGAAATCGACCGACAATCGGAATGAAAACGACCGACAATCGGAATGAAAACGACCGACAATCGGAATGAAATCGACCGACAATCGGAATGAAATCGACCGACAATCGGAATGAAATCGACCGACAATCGGAATGAAATCGACCGACAATCGGAATGAAATCGACCGACAATCGGAATGAAATCGACCGACAATCGGAATGAAATCGACCGACAATCGGAATGAAATCGACCGACAATCGGAATGAAATCGACCGACAATCGGAATGAAATCGACCGACAATCGGAATGAAATCGACCGACAATCGGAATGAAATCGACCGACAATCGGAATGAAATCGACCGACAATCGGAATGAAATCGACCGACAATCGGAATGAAATCGACCGACAATCGGAATGAAATCGACCGACAATCGGAATGAAATCGACCGACAATCGGAATGAAATCGACCGACAATCGGAATGAAATCGACCGACAATCGGAATGAAATCGACCGACAATCGGAATGAAATCGACCGACAATCGGAATGAAATCGACCGACAATCGGAATGAAATCGACCGACAATCGGAATGAAATCGACCGACAATCGGAATGAAATCGACCGACAATCGGAATGAAATCGACCGACAATCGGAATGAAATCGACCGACAATCGGAATGAAATCGACCGACAATCGGAATGAAATCGACCGACAATCGGAATGAAATCGACCGACAATCGGAATGAAATCGACCGACAATCGGAATGAAATCGACCGACAATCGGAATGAAATCGACCGACAATCGGAATGAAATCGACCGACAATCGGAATGAAATCGACCGACAATCGGAATGAAATCGACCGACAATCGGAATGAAATCGACCGACAATCGGAATGAAATCGACCGACAATCGGAATGAAATCGACCGACAATCGGAATGAAATCGACCGACAATCGGAATGAAATCGACCGACAATCGGAATGAAATCGACCGACAATCGGAATGAAATCGACCGACAATCGGAATGAAATCGACCGACAATCGGAATGAAATCGACCGACAATCGGAATGAAATCGACCGACAATCGGAATGAAATCGACCGACAATCGGAATGAAATCGACCGACAATCGGAATGAAATCGACCGACAATCGGAATGAAATCGACCGACAATCGGAATGAAATCGACCGACAATCGGAATGAAATCGACCGACAATCGGAATGAAATCGACCGACAATCGGAATGAAATCGACCGACAATCGGAATGAAATCGACCGACAATCGGTCGATATGTCTCATTGGGTTAAATAAATAATCGGTTATTGCGCCGAGTTTAAATAATCGGTTACAATTAAACTTCGATATCATCTGAGTTATCGACATCGGTTAATTTACAATATCGACTAACACTAATAGGTGAATATATATAAAGTATTTGGTCTTGCTCAACTTGTCAAAAAATAAGAAAACGTCATCACAGTTGCGCGCGATTTTGCACGAGACGTAAGTCTAGATGTAGAATGCTCGTGAGGATTTTTTTTTTTCAAACTGAAACAAATTTCCTCACGTGCATTATTTCCATGATCTTACGAATTTGAGCGCGAGCGTCATTTTTCCACACTAGAAACGTCACTCGTGACGATTTGTTATATTTTTCAATTAGCTCCTCCTACTTTATATATTTACCTATTAAAAGTATCAAAATATTTTCTTTATCGATAACTTATCAAGTTCTAGGTCGATTGACACATTCTCTAGCAGTTTTAACTACACTCGTAGACACAGCGAGTGTTTACTATAGAGTATAGAGTATAGATAGTGACTATTAGTTTAAGCTTCATTGCACACTGGTGTAACTCGTGGAATCCCATGAGTGGTGAAGCCGGAGGTAAGAGTATTAACAGCGTAGATGAGATGTGACCTGAATTCCCTTTCTTATCGAGGACTCCCATTCAACCTCACGTGACCTGCAAAGGCTTAGGTCGTTTACTATATTGATACGTAAGGAATGAATCAGCTTGTACTGATAATAAATAATTAACGGTTCAGTTTTTACGCGGATCTATCATAACTTAACGCTTGAATTGGTTTTATTTGTTAAATTTATTAAACTTAAAGTCACTCCTGCTAAACCTGTTTGTTTCTTGTTATATTGGAAAATATCTGACGTATACTGTCACTCAAAGATATTTTGCAAACGAACAAGCGACAATCAATCTTGTAACACAAAATTAAGATTCTTTTTTCTTACGTTTACAAACAAGTGTGAAGTGTCAGTCTTAGAATGCTCTCAAACATTCTAAAGAAAAACATTTTAATCGTGGGCTACTTGGACTCTTTGTTGGCGCGTGAAGTCATTTCTGTTCTTGAATTAAATTCTTATTTTGAATTAAATTACAAAAGTCTCAAAATTGGAGAATCATGAATTTTAATTTTAGTGAATGGTACAAAACAAATCGATATGATATCGGTATCGATGACCGTTATGGCGCTTAAACCGATATATCGTTTCGAGCTTAAATTACCGATTTTTACTGATTAAGCGGTTCGGGGTTAAGTTACCGATTTATCGGTAAAAAACTGTTAATAATTGTTAAAAACGGTTAATAATTGATAAAAGTTGGTTTATAATTGCAAAATCGGTTAATAATCGGTCGATATTGATTTCATTTAAATAATCCGTTTAAAATTGGTATCGGTTCCAGTAAAACATCTATATCGGTTAATTTGCGACATCGGCCAGCACTAAATTGTATTTCACTTCAGTTCATAAGATATTTTCCATAAGTTTTATTGGAGGGCTCTAGTGGTGGCGTGGCGTAGGTGAAACTCCTGTCAAAGGCTAAACAGCATTGTTCTCGAATTCGGTATAGCTGTAGCATTAGAAAATGTAGAAAGTGCGACCATGTTTATGGATCATATTTTACAAACTTAAAATCACAGCAGCCACAAGAAAATTACGTCTCAAGGTTAAGTTTACACTATTATTATTAGAAAGTTTATTTATGCTATATTTCATTTTGAAATCTCTTCAAGAATGGAAAATTTGTTTACTGTCTTTTGTCCTTGAAAATTCTTACTTTTAAGCCGATGTTAATGTTGACTACAAAGTAGCCAACTCGTTTGGCAATCCATGCGTGACTATTTTAGAAAGTTCCAGCTAAATCTAATTACTAATTGCTTCCCCCGTTTATGGTTTTTTAGACGCTAACGAGTGACTTATATAACCAAATTGGAGGAAAAATTGTTTTGATACTTGAAGTGAAAGTTTAAATTTTAAATCACATTGGTAACTTATATAACTAAACTAGCTGTTACCCTCGGCGTCGCTCGCGTGTAATAAGAACTTCCATTAAAATGATATAAAGAATGGGTAGATGGCTAATATTTTTGCAGCACCCTAGGAGCGAAGGCACTCGGCGTTGCCCGTCAGCCCATCGGGACATTTTTTATTACTTTTCACGCGGACATTATTCCATAAAGAAGGGGTTTTAAATTTCTGGCCGCCATTTAAAAAGATGTCAACAAATTTAACCCGAAAGACCATTTAGCCCGTCTATAGGTTAAAGGAAACCAGTGTACTAAATATTTGCAAAATCGGTTGAAACGCCCGGACTTTGTTGCATAGAGAAGATTTTTTACATTTCTGGGCGCCATTTATTAAGATGGTGGCGGATCGGAAAAAATCTTTCTTAGTACGCGCCTACTACTTATGAGTAACGTTCCTGATAATTTTCAGACTTCTAGGGCAAGCGGTTCGGGCTGGGCCTTGACTATCAGTCAGTCTGTCAGTCAGGACTTAGATTGGAGGAAAACTGTTGTGATACTGTTAGTGAAAGTTTAAATATTAAATCACATATTGGCAACTTAAAATACTTATCTACCAAAACATATCAGGGTCGATACAGTACCTGTAAATCCTACACAAGTTAGGGTGAAAAATTGGTGGGAAGCGTGAGGGAATTTAAAATTGTCAGAAAGGTCAGAAAATTTCATATAGGCTTGAAGGAGAGAGGCATGGAATTGAAACCTATAACGTTTCAGTCTGTACCCCTATACCTACGGCAACTAAGGCCTCCCAGCATTCTCAGCGTTTCACTAGGTTCGTAGGGTAAGGAAACATGATCGCTGATGCCCCCTGTGTCTTAAAGAAAGAAGGCTAGAAGCTAGTTATCTTACAAATACAATGGCACTACGCGGCAGCACTTAACAATGGTATACCGAAGGGTAGGGTCGTGCGCGTGTTATACTGCCAGGGGACTTTCATTGCTGCATGTCGCCCATCATCATTGCCACTCCATCTTACCTCTTGTATCCCTGGTCACACAGCCCTATTTTCTTATTAGCTAGCTTAAACCCGTTCTTGCATGAACTCATATGTTTAAAAGTTCATTGTATTTATGTTTAAACATAAATACATTCTGATTTTTCTACAAATAAATTTGGAAAAATTTATCAGTGAAAGTGACTTATAAAGGGAAATCCTGGATAAGTCATTGATTTTTGAAACGACTTTGGTGTTTTTTGTTTTGAAAAAGTTGAGAAACTATGGACCAATTTAATTATGAAAAATTAGTGACTTCTAAATACTGTATAATTAGATATTTCTTTATAAGTGAATTCGAGTGTAATTGGTCGCGAATGCCCTTGAAATACTGTTTACGTGGAAAGTAGCTTTGTTTATACCTTTGGGGATTTTACAGGCACGAGGGGCTAATCACTCTCAGATTCCATGTGCAATTATCAGAGTTTTACATCACGCGTTATTATAAATTTAGCATTGTAAAGGGTATGACTTTTAAAGATTAAACCTTATCCCTTTAGTACAGTCAAAGGTACACATTTTACGCTGAGTGACTGGCCCCTTGAATTTAATCAATTTATCATATCAATTTAATTGGTTCCACTTGGCACGGATTAACATGACTAAAATG
The DNA here is from genome assembly GCF_054372755.1 of Phalangium opilio. Taxonomy (NCBI): domain Eukaryota; kingdom Metazoa; phylum Arthropoda; class Arachnida; order Opiliones; family Phalangiidae; genus Phalangium; species Phalangium opilio. The sequence goes on from NW_028324226.1 coordinate 3,624,276, forward strand.
AAAAACATTAAACGCGTTCTGTCACGCCTAGATCAGCCAGCCAGTTAGAGCGTAAAACCGGTCGGTTTTAGAATCCATCAAGTTTAATAACAAAAACAACCGCTCCGCCCACTTATTTTAGATATACTTATTAAACCTACAAATAATAAAAGACAGGAATATATGGATAGTAGCACTTAAGAATGGCCATCAAGGGTGAATCGTTTCATCTTAAGGTCTTAAGGAACGCGTAATGGATTGGGCTTCGTACCTTTAGTACCTTTACCATTTTACTTTCTCTTTCATGTGTCAGCCAGCCAATCAGAAGCTTTTAAATTATCCCGTACTCAAGCATGACGCGTCTGCCAGAGATTTAAGGGAACGTAAAGAAAGCATATGCGGGTAGGTAAAAATAATTTGAAATACGTCAGAGGCACGTGACCGAGGAAAGGCGTGTTTCAAAGAAACTTAGTTATTTTTTGTTCCGAAAACTAGCACTTCATGGAATTGGCGCAGCAAACTCTAGTACCACTCCACACGGAGTTTTTGGATCTTGGGGTCACGTGGTACTACCTCTGACGTATTTGAAATAATTTTTACCCCCTTCCCCTCGCCGATGCAACTTTACAGTCTCTTTAAAACCCACCGTTAAGCGTTCCATATCTTTTATTATAGTTATGAGATCCCAAAACTGGCATTCGCCATTCTTAATTGCTACTATAAATTCCTGTAATATATCGTGTATTTTTGTTTTAAATTCAAACGTAATTCAAAACACAAGAGACCAGAAGCCCATAAAATAAAGTATTACTCCTCAATTTATGGCAATAAACCTGTTAGTTTTACCAGGGATAGATTTAATTTTAGAAGTAGGAATGGAGAACGGTTAGTATTTACTTCAGTCCGACTCATAGCCCACGATAGAGCCCTCCCTCCAACACGTAACGAAAAGTTTAAATTGTCTTATTGGTTCACTTAAACTACGTTATAATGAAGTTGCTGACGGGGACGGCCTAAAATGCGTAATTCCATTTTACCTCGGTCGCTATGACCCGCCTCTTCTTTCATACCCCTCCGTCCCGTGGAAGGGGGTCCGGTACTTTGACGCGTGCCCTCATTACTCTGTTCTCCATTCCTACTTCTAAAATTAAATCTATCCCTGGTTTTACCTTCTTTTCAAACTCAAATTGAATCATTTGTTTATACATACGATTGGCAAAGAAATTCAAATTCCATTATCTAGAATTTAAACAAATAAATAACAAGTTATTATTTCTTATTTCAAGTTCTAGTTCTCAATTTTTCTTTATACATAGATTATAAACGTTTTACAGAATTCTACGGAATAAAATATACATTAAAATGTGCACTAAGAAGGCGTTGTCTATACAATTAGTATAATAAATAGCAATATACAGGGTGTTTCTGATAAGTCTGCCATAAATTAAGGGGGATGTTCTTCGGGAAATCTATTTTGAGTCGAAAATATGATATAATTTCTATGATATTTTACCGTCCGGGCCACTGCTTTCGAGTTAAATTTGGAGGATTTTACGGATGACCCCTTAGATTTAATTAAGAAACTGAAAGGCAATTATTTCTAATTTAATTAAGGGGTCATTCCTAAAACCCTCCAATCTTAACTCGAAAACAGTGGCCCAGAAGGCAAAATAGAGATAGAAGTTACATTTTCGACTCAAAATCGTACAACCAAAGAACATTTATACCAGGCTTATCAGAAACACCCTGTATACGCAAATTAAATTTAAGGTGCTTGTCATATCCGTGATAAATTGCTTACTATTTATAAGATAAGGTATAAAAATAAAACAATTCTGTCTTAAATAAAAGAAAGATTTAATGCCCTTAAACCCGCACCATTTAAAAAAACCAAATTAAATGAAAAGACACTGAAAACTCGCACCATTTTAAAAACAGAATTAAATAAAAGACACTGAAAATTCGCACCTTATTAAAATCGTTATTGCTTTTTCGCTCTGAGAAAAATCAATTAAGTATAGTTTTCTGTCGAAATTTTACGCTGAAATGGGCGCGCGCTTTATTCATGACTGATTTTCCCCATTTTCTTCGGCTTAAATCGAGATTAGGCTTAGCTAGGCTTGGGAAACCGGAACGTTTTCACAGTGACACTTGACACTTTTTTCTTAAGACCTTTTTGAAAAATATGTTTTTTGCTTCCTGGTTTTATACTATTTTTATTTTTATTTTTCCCCCATCTAAAGTTTTGAACTAAGCCTTAATAACTTTCGAGTAACCTTTTCGAAAAACGTAGGGATCAATACGGGTAAAGGGGCTCTCATCAGAAATAGATTAATTCAAAGTCAATGGCGTTTTGCAGTATCGCCTGCTTGATATGTTCTGTTAACTTCAAATTACTCAACTTTCCATCTAACCCTTGAGTCTTTCGGAATACTGGAAACTTTCTAGGAAAATTGGCCGTCTCTCAAAGATCTTATAACTGTATGCCTATATAGGGTGTTTCTGATAAGTCTGCCATAAATTAAGGGGGATGTTCATTGGGCGTTTTTGAGTCGAAAATGTAACTGCTATGACATTTTGCTGTCTTTGCCATTGTTTTCAAGTTAAGATTGGATGGTCTATTGACATTTTGTCGTCGGGGCTGGGCCACTGTTTTCAAGTTAAGATAAGAGTGATTTACGGCTGACCCCTTAAGTTTAATTAAAAAACTGAAAGACGATGATTTCTAATTTAATTAAGGGGTCATCCCTAAAATACTCAAATCATAACTCGAAAACAGTGGACCGGACGGCAAAATGGCATAGAAATTACATTTTCGACTCAAAATCGTTCGTCCAAAGAACATCCCCCTTGATTTATGGCAGACTTATCAGAAACAGCTTGTCTAGTTGTAACACTATCTCGCAGGGTTGTTAAGGATTTATTACTTTTTTTCTATTTCCTTTCCGTCCATTAGGACTGTAGTTGCAATGATCCTTGTATGGTTTGGTCTTGATGTATATGCTATTTCGTTTTTAGTATCGCCACGATTTTTGGTAAGTATAACCAAGAAGCGATATCTAGTTTACTAGGGAGAAGGTATAAGATGCCTAAGTATTCGCGCGCCATAGTCCCAGTCCCCCTTTCAAAATACAAGGGGGGACGTAAAAGGAAACCGGGGCTATTTCGCCTCTCCTCAATCGGAAAATACGTAATTTTCGTCATTCGCGTCGCGCTGACATGAGTTTTCAAGAACCAATGAGATGCTGTTTGTAATTTAGAGGCGGGGATTAACTCCGGACCTATACGTTTGGACTGGAGATAAAGCTGCAAATGTGGCAAATTTATTTATACCTTCTCCCTAATAAATTGGATATCACTTCTTGGTATAACCAAAGGGTAGGCCCCCTATATTTCGTTGGGTAAAGAGCATTATTTATAAATATTAGAGCATGGTTTTTCTATCCCGGAATGCCTTACAGCGAAGAATAGAATCATTTCTGTGTGCGGTTCAGTAGATAGGATTATAATTGTAGACATTAATATTAGTAAACAATCATAAGTAATTAAGCCCTTAAAACCAATACGTCAGTGTATTATAAGACTGTTTATATGTTATGTTGACCTTCAACCCTTGATTCGGCGCATTTGTTGTTTAATTTTGGAGGAGGGATGTTTATACTGGAGTAGAAATCATACTCTTTAGCGATAACACGGGAGGGCGCTTCCCATGCAAGGCCGCCGTAAAATTTACCCATAGTACCCCGGTTTTAGGTAGCGCATAAGCTTTAGGTGACACCTAGTGATAGCACAAAGAATTGCTATTTACACGTGTATGGCTAAGCTAGTAAAAATGTTTTCACCGAGAGTTGAAGGGCTGCACTCAATAACGCCCAACCTTTAAAAGAGCATGCTGGGATTTTTAAACAGCCAAGGATAACCCCCAACTATGCTACTCCAGTATCAAACTTCAATCCTCCAAGGTTTAATGCACCACGCGAATTATTTATTATAAACAAAATTCCGAGTTCTGACTCGACTACAATAGCCAAGTTTCGTAAATAATCTCAATATTTAAACAAAAGTTTCTGGCACTTTAGAGGAGGAGGAATCATGCAAAGACGCTTCGACTAAGACTGCATTTGCATTCCCCGTTTCGCTTGATTGGCTCCCCCTCTTTTCCTGCATTTTGAGTCTCCGACTAAAGTGTCTGGCGGATAAGTACTTGTTCTCAATGAGGGTCAATTGACGGGCGCGACTCAAAATCTCCTTGAGCATTTTCTCTTCTTCCCATTGGCGTCTTTGGCGATGAATGTATTTGATCATTAGGATGACGATGCTAAAAGCGTAGAACATTAGTACTACGATGATGTAAATCAAGGCTTGCTTCGATTCTTTCTTTTTGCGCAAAATAGCCGCTAATTTCTTCTCCTCCGATAGTCTCCTGTCATCGGGAGATAGCGCGGGTAACAACAGTTGATGCAACAGAGAATTGGAAGCGGACACTTTCTTTTCGCGCTGTTGGAGCGAATCGATGATGGCAGTTAAGTTGCGAAAACAGTCCAATTGCCTCGAGATAAAGGGGTTTTCCAAAAAGTCCGGTCTAGGTGCCGGAGCCGGGTCAGGCTGATTCAGTGGTGCCATCTCATATACGCTTGCAATGCTAGAGGAAATCGTCAATTAAATTCACGAAGTAGGGACTTACTATAGGGATAGGGTTTGGGTGTAGTAACAGTAGTATTGACTATTAAACGTATCATAAGTTTATAAGATATGTTCCATCCATAAGTATGACATTGCCTGTGCTTCGTAATGCTAGAGACTTACAGCTCGAGCTAGTTCGACAACGACACGCGAGAATTGACTACACTCGGTTAATTGCAGTCCATCTTCCTATTTTTCTGTACTAAGTCTTTGACAGTTCCTCTGCAGGTGTTGCTTTGACAATCTATGACCTACGTGACTTCATGACAAGCTCTCAGTGACAAACTTATGGAACATATCTTACGAACTTATGAAGATATTCATAGTTTACTCTAAAGGTCTTTTTTCTTTTTTGCCGTTCCCCCCATTGTTGCCATAGATAAAGTGATTGCAGAGATAAAGGCTAGCAGTTCAGTTTGAATCGGTACTTGATTAACTTGACTGATCTTAAGTTTAATCTGAGGGAGGAGAACTTTTCTGTAGCCCCTTTAGTGGAAATTATCTATAGTCTTCAATTTCTCTGATATTAGAGGGCCATATAGTTCAAATACCAAGATTAATAACGAAAAGTCAAGTCTTCCACGTGTCCAATATGATATTCATGACTAAATGTCTAACTTACTCTATTTCTGTTATTTCTATTTGTCTAAATTTTGCTAATATCAAAATTTTGATAAATCTTTTCATGAATAGTTTAAAAACTGTGGAGCTAAATGATCTTTTCATGAATAGTTTTAAAACTGTGGAGCTAAATGATCTTTTCATGAATAGTTTAAAAACTGTGGGGCTAAATGATCTTTTCATGAATAGTTTAAAAACTGTGGAGCTAAATGATCTTTTTATATATACCCCTTGAGTTATTGGTTTTTATTTGCAACAAATCTAATCAAAAGCTACACATAGTTTTGCAATAGTTGTAGCTATTAAATTAATTAAAAAACGAGCAATTAAATTTAAAAGATATTGACTGTGAAGTACTAATAATTTTCTGCTTCCAAAATTAAAGACTGCCCTTTAAAATATTTGAATTTAATTTTTCATACAAAGTTTCAATTGATTAAATGAAGACCTAAGGTATGATTAATTCAATTCAGGAAGAAGGATCTTCAAAACTTACCTTATTTGTTAAAAAAGTAAAATCACAGACGCAAAGTCACGTATACTTTCATATTTTTCCAATGTACTGAACCCGAGGCGAATTAATTCCCATGGACGTGAATTGAAATCATTGAATCTCACCCCAATGTACAACACAAAAGAATGTAACGGCGGTGTAGTGTAACATCGTTCCACGATTGTATCCCTTTCATCTATCCGTGTTGCGCTCTTTTACAGATGAAATATCGGGAGACTTCTGCTTGTTGTGCATCAGTTAATTCTTAGCGGACTCGCTCTGGATCTCCTCCCATCTTTTCCCGCGTCATTTTCTCAATCACCAATAGGCGTTCGAGCTACGTAGCTTCTACTCGAGGTGTTTCTTTCCCGCCTAACTTCAGACCAGTTTCAGAAGGCAATTGAGTGAAGTTTAAAACCCTCTTAACAAGCCCATCTCTCTCTCTCTCTCACTCTCTCTCTGTGCTATGGAACTTAGCATTATGATTTTTATTAGAAATAGGATATAAAGTATGATCCGAAGTATATAGTAGTTCTCTTCGAGAGAAGTGTATACCTACCGCAGAGCCAGGTTTTTGTAACATGATTCTTCCCAACATAATTTTACATTTATTATAGCAAGGTTACTAAACCGAATCATATACGCGATAAATAGTTCCCTCATCATTACTCTATTAGCGCTGCTTAACTATTTGCGAAGGCGCATGCGCTTGGGGATTTTTGTGCCACGTCAAGACAATCAAGGTTTGTGGGTTGATTGCTGAGGATTTAGTACCAAACAGTTATAAAATTCACCGGTTCAGGGTGCGATGCCCATCTGAAGTTTGATGAGCGGGAGAGCAAACAAAAAGGTGCATGAGCCTGGGAAGAATCATGTTACATAACTAAAGTATCAAGAGGATCTTTTTTACAACCTGTGGAAAGGATAATGCCGCGTTTACACGAGAGACTTTGAAACCTTTTTCAACCGTTTTGGAGAAGGTAAAAAAATTACATTTTCCTGATAGAAGTATAGATATTTTTCAAAAATAATGCAATTACTAGTCTTTAAAATGGAGTAGGCCTTTCCAAATCATTTCAAAACAGTTCAAAGTGTCTCGTGAAAACACGGCTTAATTGTATTATTTTTTATAGAAATAAAAGATAAAACCATAATCTGCAATTTTCCATCACATCATGATTGCCTTTACGCGCAACTATTTACTTCAATTAATGAACTTCTGACGTATCCTTTCTTATATATTAACGCTTATAGAATTGAAGACACTGTTGTTAATTTTAAATTTGCATAGAATCTAGGGAAAGCGTACCCGAACCTCTATTGTTATTCCTATTTCAACAAAAGGGGGATTAATTTTGTGTCTTTTGATTAGCCGGCGTTGGTTCCATACAATACGGAACTTTGATTAACAAACAAACGTAGACACCCCTTACGCAAAAGCGATTCGTTATAGGCTCGGATACAAAGAGACTTAATTACTTGTCAAAACGTTAAGCTCTGCATAAATTAGAAAAAGAAATGAAAAAGAAAAACCAATTTGGAATTAAAAGAGAGACCGGAAAGAATGTCAAAATTGCTTACACATAAATAAGTAATTAATATTACATTTTCTTCGTTAGTTCAATGAATCTTATCGTCTTTGTTAACATACGTAGAATAAATCAACTATACTAACTTTTGTTTGGAAGCCCAACTTTCAGGGGTAAACCTCTAATGTATTTTCTATGGGCCCCTGTAAATCATTTCCCCGCATTACACCGGAGTATTAAGTTTTCAAAATTTCAATCTAATTATTTTTGCATGTCCCATGGTAAATATGCTTAGAAACTTATTATAATTTTAATTTTATAGTCCTTATATACTCCATGAGCAGCTTGGATGCGCGAAATTCTCTTGATTATGAAAATCTTTACTCTCTTTGAAACACATTTAAAATTGGTTGTCTGGGTTATTTCATTATCCCTTTAAACCTTGAAATACCTTTCCAAGTTCAACTCCACTGTGGTTTGATAATTAGAAAGGAAGAGTTATTGTGTATTGACTATATTATAGAAATTGCATTAGTCTTAGAAAATTTGTTTTCCATTTAAACTTGTTATTCTAATTAGTCCTATACAGAATACATTTCTGTTATCTCTGTTGACGTTTCATTCGTTCGTAAACAAATCCTTGTATAAACTTCAAAGTTAAATTTATGTGAATTATTCCTCTTGTGTTTTCCAGTTGATAAGATACGAGCAAAGACAAATATGGATAACGCAAAGGGTAATGCACAGTATGATGTTTACAACCAGAAGGAGATAATAGAAGAAGGATGACACTCTGTATCCTCTTAATACTTTAGTTATGTAACGTGATTCTTCCCAGGTTCGTGCACATTTTTGTTTGCTCTCCTGCTCATCAAACTTCAGATGGGCATCGCACTGTGCTAGGGTGAATTCTATAACTGTTTGGTACTAAATCCTCAGCAATCAACCCATAAAAACCTTGATTGTCTTGACGTGGGACAAAAACCAGAAAGCGCTCCTTGGAAAATAGTTAAGCACTAATTGAGTAATAATGAGGGAACTATTTATCGCGTATGTGATTCGGTTTAGTAACCTTGCTCCAAATGTAAAATGATGTTGGGAAGAATCATGTTACAATTTCCCAGGTTCTTTGAGGTGCACTTTTCTGGAAGAGAAGTATTATATACTTCTGATACAACGCAAAGGCTCTTGCTTCTTTGGATGGCCAATATGGACAGATATTGTAATAGAAATACTTTAATCCCACGTGAAAAACCAGTACCACTTTCATAAAGATTTGATCAGAAAATAACATAATAGAATTTAAATTTCTGTGGATGACGTGGGCCTAATTCCAAAATTCAATTTTTAAATATTTCAAGTCAAAACCCCTGAGGTAAAATCAACATAACTTCAGAACCTTTTACTCTGAACTATTTATAAAACCCCATCGATTTTAAGTCATTTTCAGGCCTTTTTAAGAGTCTCTAAAACGCCAGTAAAAATAAAAATGAGCCTAAACTTACCACCAGTGCATGCTTCGTTCTCATTAGCGATTTTCTCCCTTCTTGTCAAACTATATTTGAAACGCGGTGAATTAATCCAATCAGCTATGGTCTAACTTAAAGGTTAAATCCGCGATCAAAACCTTTATACGTCAAAAATTATTATAGACTGATAGGCCTGTCATAAATTAAAGGGTGTGTTCTTAGGGTCTAACCAGAAGTAAGATGAGACTAGAAGTACCGAGGTAAACAAATTCTTCGCTAGGCGAAAGTGAATATTCTTGATAACACACCAACGGTTGGCCCTCTGGTAGCGGTTTCTGAATTTTCCCTCCAAAACGTGAGACGCTCGCGGCCGTAGACGGCCGAACTAGATTCAAGAACCCGCGTCCGTGTTCCGCGGCTTTAGGTTGAGGGGAGGGGGTAGGAAATGTTTTTGGAACTCGACCAATTTTTTCTCTCTAGTTTTAGCGGCATAAAATCCTCAAATTTGTTCACTAGTGCCAGGATCTACTACCAATGCTAGAGCTCTTTACTTCTAGTCTCATCCTACTTCTGGTACTATTAAATGGGTAGAAGTGTGCATACGCTGGTAAAGTTAAGCTAATTACTCCCACATATGATATTACTATTTCCTTATTTTAGGGGCCAATCAATGTTTAGGAGTAACTAAAGCTTTGTAGACCCCATATTCTTTGCGACAGTTACCACTCAGTTTGACCCAAAGAACTTGTCACCCATTAATTTATGGCAGACTTATCAGAAACACCCTATATTTATTAAAAGATATTTAAGGTAATTAGAGTGAACCGTTAGCTTTTAAATGTAGGTGTGTTTTGTTTGTGTGTATTATTCCTTTAAGTTACTAACTCAATTTGGTTGGAAATTCTAGTTGGCCCCTTGGTCCCTTGATGTAAGTCAAACCTTTTTGTTCATTACAGGAGGAAGTTGTTAAGCTAATTGGGACCCATGGGAAAAGAGTTGATTGTAGAGAGAGAGGGAGTTCGAAAATTAAACTAGGAAAATATATTATAATGCGTATCAAATTGTGGATTGCCTAAATTATTCGAAGTTTAAACTAATTGTACCCCTTGAGATTGAATTTGGGATAATTAACATCGGGCCACATGATTTAAAGTGCTGAAAACTCGCATCACCAGCGGAAACCAAGGGTTTATTTTGTGGGTATGGTAGCTTTTAAGTTTATATTTTAAAAGGCTAATGAGGGAGAACCTCTCTAATTAATATAAGGCTCTGCAACCCTCTCCTAAACTAAACCCTCTTCAAATAATATATTTAAAACAAAGAAAGCTTTATTCGAATATTATTTCTTATCTTTATACATTTAAAGCTTTAAAGGTTAATTAGTACATCATTAAAAGTAATCCGAAGGTATTGTTGAACCAGGCTGAAAATAAGGCGATGGCCCTGGACAAATGTCCACTTTAAAAATTAGCTGGACCAGTTTGTTTTGGGGTCTACTGGACTTAATTAAAAATCTTCCAAGATTAGCCATTTTAAGTGACCACTACCAGTGTCCTGTTTTTTTTTAATTAATGTGCACGAGCTCTACTAGCCACATGTCCCGTTTAAAACAAATCCTTATTTTTAAGCCTGTATTGAACTGCTGATCTGAGCTTGAGGATTTCAGTTCAGTTTTAGACCAAAACCGATTTGAACCGAACGGTTGGAAATCTTTCATTTAATTTTCAACTATTGATACTTTTAAATACTTGAATATGTGAAAATTAACCCCTAATAATTTAATTTTCTTGTTAGAAAATAAATAATCTAAGCCTTTTTTGTCTATGAAGGGATTTCCACACTAAGCCTGTGGCTTATCGAAAAAATTGTGAAAATAATAATTTGGTTGCTTTTTAACTTTGCTTAATGATCCGGCTTCTTTATGGTACTGGGAAGTGGGAACAGTTTGTTTCAGTTAATGTTCTTGAATCTCCCCGTCATGATTGATCAGTCTTCCACCATGGCTCTCATCAACGGTTTGAATGTTCTTCATGAGCCTTTCCACACCATCATCAACGGCCAAATCGGCGAACTTTCCACCCATATCCTGTTTAAAAATAAATTTTTACATTAAAAACCGAAAGCGGAAAGTAAATCAGATTTAGAAATTACCGTGCGGACCCAGCCGGTACAAATGGCGACTGCCAATATTCCATGATCTCTTAGATTGCGTTGTTGCATGGCTGTGACGTAATTCAAGCCGTTCTTACTGAGTCGGTAGGAGTCAGCTTTCAAATAAGCGTTCAGTTCCACGTTTTCGAAAGTACCTAAAGTTGCGCTGATGTTAATTACAGCTGCTCTTCGACAACTGAGCGGGTCATCTGGTTTTTTGTTCGCAGCTTTTTTCAGTAGTGGGAATAGATTCTTGAAAGTTAATGGATAAAATTATCAATTACTCGTCATCATTACTTGTCAAACTCTATCAACTTACGTCCGTAATTACGATTGGAGCGACGGTGTTGATTTCTAGATGTTGTATGTACAATTTGGCGGGTGTTCCGATAAATTTATGGTGTTTGTTATAGCCTGCATTATTGATTAGTAAAGTTAGACCCTCATCTCCCAAAACCTCAGTAGCGTAAGCAGCTGCGGCTTTGATGTCGTCTTCGTTAGTTACCTCTGTAAATTAAGAAAAAAGCGATGAGTGTCATCAAGTTTTCGAAATACGTCATTGCAGTCGTGGTGTAGGGGAACAGAACTAATACCGTAAATGCATAAGATATGTTACCTAAGTATGACTGTACTTCGTAATGCTAGAGACTTACTAAGAGAACGACGAGAGAATTGACTACACGCGGTTTTTGCAGGACTTCCATCTTCCAATTTAGTCTGTACTACGCCTTTGACAGCGCCTCACCAGGCGTCGCTTTACCTCGAATCTATGACCTACCTCACTCACTTCGTGACAAGCTCTCAATAACCAGTGACAAACTTATGGAGCATATCTTATAAACTTATGCTAAATAAACGCGCTTTACGGCTTTTGAGATTCATCTTGCCGCCATCTTTAAAAATGGCAGCCCAAAAAGGTACCAAACCGTCCTGACTGTTTCTAATATTTATACCCACCAAGCCCGTGACGACATTAAATTTCAACTTACCCAACTTTACCAGATGAACCGCGGTGTTTTTGCTACTTTCCTTAAGTTCTTTAAGTTCCTGTTTTGTTTAAATTAGGTTAAGGACTTAATAAGTCATAATTATAACGAGTATAAAATATAACTTTAATTAACTACCTGTGCCTTTTCTGGGTCTCTGCATCCCGCAATGATTAC